>NC_040079.1:111721185-111984490 GCF_003369695.1 Bos indicus x Bos taurus
TATATTATTATGGTTCCTACACTAAAATGGAAGCTCCAGGACAGCAGGGATTTGGGTCTGATTTGCTGACTACTTTGTTTCTCATGCCAGGCATAGCTGCTGCTGGTGCTGCTGCTGCTGCTGCTGCTAAGTCACTTCAGTTGTGTCCGACTCTGTGCAACCCCATAGACGGCAGCCCACCAGGCTCCGCCACTCTGGGATTCTCCAGGCAAGAACACTGGAGTGGGTTGCCATTTCCTTCTCCAATGCATGAAAGTGAAAAGTGAAAGTTAAGTCACTCAGTCGTGTCCGACTCTTAGCGACCCCATGGACTGCAGCCTACCAGGCTCCTCCGCCATGGGATTCTCCAGGCAAGAGTACTGGAGTGGGTTGCCATTGCCTTCTCCGACCAGGCATAGAGTACGTGCTCAATAGATATTTCCTGAATAAATGAATAAATCTACATAAATACCATGCTTAGATGGTCCTACCGTCTGCCTTCTCGCCAAGCTGCACAGTTTGCTAGTGTGACCACACAGAACCTTTGCCTCACCCAAAGTTCTTGACCTTTAGCCTCACCGCCCACCTCCTCCTTTTTCACTTTTCTTCTGCTTTCCTGTAGTCACTGATTTCGGTCTTTTTGAAAGTGGACATTCATTATCAGCAACCTGAAATTGTTGGGGAAAGCAAGTGGATGTAAATCAATCAATAAATAGAAGACCATGGTTCCCGTGGAAGGTTTTCTCTCTCTTTCCACCTTGCTGCAATTTTTGAATCATATCAGAAGCTCATCAAGAGGTGACTGATATTAACTGACGTAGAAAACAGCTGATTTGTGTACATACTTTACACACACAGAAAAGAAGATAAATTGCACTGGTGCACTGAATCAGTTCTGAGTGTAATTCAAGAAGGTGCTGTTCAAAAGGTAAAGCATAAAAACCCTTTAATAGAGTTACAGTTGTCTGGTTATTTTTCAGAGCATGTCCCTTGCTATCAACTTCATGATACCCCCAAATTAACTATGGTTAGTTTGTCAGTAATAGCCAAATTTGTATTTCAAGAACAAAAGCTCTACACAGTCTAGATCAATGCTCATTTGGCATGGTGGGGGAAGCCTATATTCAGATCTTAAAAATAAGTATTCAAACAAATGAAAATAGGTCAAAAAGTTTGAAAGCAGAATGAATTAAAGGCCAGCCTGGCCATACCAGGTATTAGAATGTCTTGTACGCCTACAATAAGCAACACAGTTTTGGCACAAGAACAGACATGTAGATAAATGGAAAATGGTATCTCAAGGTTTAAAAAAAAAACCCTACTATAAAACATCTATTTCTGGTTTATTGACTATGCCAAAGCCTTTGACTGTGTGGATCACAATAAACTGTGGAAAATTCTGAAAGAGATGGGAATACCAGAACACCTGACCTGCCTCTTGAGAAATCTGTATGCAGGTCAGGAAGCAACAGTTAGAACTGGACATGGAACAACAGACTGGTTCCAAATAGGAAAAGGAGTACATCAAGGCTGTATATTGTCACCCTGCTTATTTAACTTATATGCAGAGTACATCATGAGAAACACCGGGCTGGAAGAAGCACAAGCTGGAATCAAGATTGCCAGGAGAAATATCAATAATCTCAGATATGCAGATGATACCACCCTTATGGCAGAAAGTGAAGAAGAACTAAAAGCCTCTTAATGAAAGTGAAAGAGGACAGTGAAAAAGTTGGTTTAAAGCTCAACATTCAGAAAACTAAGATCATGGCATCCGGTCCCATCACTTCATGGCAAATAGATGGGGAAACAGTGGAAACAGTGTCAGACTTTATTTTTTTTTTTTGCTCCAAAATCACTGTAGATGGTGACTGCAGCCATGAAATTAAAAGACACTTACTACTTGGGAGAAAAGTTATGACCAACCTAGACAGCACATTCAAAAGCAGAGACATTACTTTGCCAACAAAGGTTCGTCTAGTCAAGGCTATGGTTTTTCCAGTGGTCATGTATGGATGTGAGAGTTGGACTATAAAGATAGCTGAGCACTGAAGAGTTGATGCTTTTGAACTGTGGTGTTGGATAAGACTCTTGAGAGTCCCTTGGACTGCAAGGAGATCCAACCAGTCCATCCTAAAGGAGATCAGTCCTGGGTATTCATTGGAAGGACTGATGTTGAAGCTGAAACTCCAATAGTTTGGCCACCCGATGCAAAGAACTGACTCATTGGAAAAGAGCCTGATGCTGGGAAAGATGGAAGGCAGGAGGAGAAGGGGACAACAGAGGATGAGATAGTTGGATGGCATTACTGACTCAATCAACATGAGTTTGACTAGACTATGGGAGTTGGTGATGGACAGGGAGGCCAGGCGTGCTGCAGTCCATGGAGTCGCAAAGAGTCCGATATGACTGAGCAACTGAACTGAACTATGTACATATAGAGACTTGATATATGTAAAGGGAATGTTGAATGGGCAGGATTCCAGGCTTTCTAATCCACAAAGTCATCCCCAACCCCTAACCATCTCAATATTAATGAGCTCCATGTTGCTGATAAGTCAGTATGTTTCTCCCACCACAACCAAACACCACACAATGAGAATGAACTATACTTAATAAATGGGGCTCCTAAAATTGACTATTGGCGAGGGCATGGAGGAGAGGAGCCTATGTAAGTCTTTTATATAACTGTTGTTTAGTCATGTCCGACTCTTGCGACCCCATGGACTACAGCCCACCATGCTCCTCTGTCCATGGGATTTCCCAAGCAAGAATACTGGAGTGGGTTGCCATTTCCTTCTCCAGGGCATCTTCCCAACCCAGGGATTGAACCCATGTCTCCTGCATTGGCAGGCAGAATTCCTACCACTGAGCCACCAAGGAAGCCCCTTTAACACCCTAGATCAAAATAAATCCCAGACGGACAGGGCTGAATTCTACCTTCTGACCAGGGTGGTGTGCCCCATCCAGGGAGGGAAGGAGAGGCAAGAAAAGAGAAATGCCTGGCTTGGTTTCACAGCCAGATTGGGGAGTGCAGGGAGGGGGCTCCGCCTGTCCCAGGAGTCTGGAGCTGCCAGAGTGCAGGGTAGGAGGAGCCAGTGCTTCAGGGGCGGGGAGGCAAGCAAGTCACTACGGTTTCTACCCACCATTTTCAAAACTGCCTAGACAAAATGTTTTGGGAAAATATCCTTACACAAACCATAATTATGCATTTTATATTTTCCTAGCCCTCTGAAAAGAGAATCATCCCTTAAATATGTAAATCTAAAAAAAATCTAAAAGTTTAAATGTGTCCTACCTCCCCATTTCCAAGTATAATTATGGAAGCCACTAAGCTGCCGAGGTTACTCAACAGTTCCTTTCTCTTCTCACCTTGGATACGTCTAAATCTGTAGGAATTCTAGAGGAGTCTGTGGTCCCACCTTTACTAACTGGTCGTTCTTCTCTAGCTATGACCATGCTCTCTCTGGTGGTGGTCATTTAGTCATTATGTCGTATCCAGTTCTTGAGGCCACATGGACTACATCCCACCAGGCTCCTCTGTCCATGGGATTTCCCAGGCAAGATTACTGGAGTGGGCAGCCATTTCCTTCTCCAAGGCTCCCTCTAGACGGATATGATTTGTTCAGGCTGAAACCACCAATCCAAACTCTGACAATCCCACCAAGTGATCCCCGCCACCTCCACCAGCCAGAGGTCTCCCTCATGATTGTAACCTGGTGGGCCCATAGCCCAATAATTAATATATGGCTTTGTTTCAGAGGCTGTATTAATGTTCTTGCTATAGATAAGCGCATTCTTAAAAACGTTATTCCATCTTTGGAAGCAGCCTTTTCATATGACTAATTCAAAATTTCCTCGCAATTTTATATCCCCCTTCATTATGAACAATAGGCTATCTCACCACGGAACTAGGGGTCAAAACAGCCAACTTCATTTAAATGCCTAAATGTCCAAAAAAGTGTTTTCGTAACAAAGCACTCATTTCAATGCAATCAGCGTGATTGAACATTCTATAAAAGCAATAAGCAGCATGTATGTGGAGGCTGCTTAAACAAGTGATAAACAAGTTAATTCAGTTTATTAGAGTCTTAATATCCACATAACAATAACTTTTAACTTCGAATAAATTTAGTGGATGCCAGAATAGTTAAAAATATATCAATTACAGTATTTCATCATTTTACCAGTGCAATCAGAAGTAACCATGAAAGCAAAGTAAGGATGTGTTACATAACAAATAAGGCCTAATATTTATAGCTTTGTGATTTATAAAAGATGACCTTGTGGTTATTCACATACAGATTATTCTCAGTGCAATGATACATATCGGAATCATTGTCATACTGAAATTAGAAGACTTCTAGGGAAAATCTTGTTAATAAGCACCATCTATTTTGTCTCTGGGCAATGAACTAAACAATTTTAAGAGTTTCTTTCAAATTCCATAGTTCTTGATATAACAAAATAAGCAATTTTCACAACACTTGTAAGTAAGACAATAATTAATTATTCTTTAAAAATAAATAAAGACTAGACTTCAAAATACTATTTGTGTACCAAACATATACTGAGAAAAACCTAAGAAAAAATTTGTATTAATTTTAAACTCTAGTAAAATACATGATCTCAATACTAAGAACTTCATCTTTCCATATAAAGTTACCCCTATTCTACTTCATTAATATCCAAGTTTTCTGTTCAATAAATGGATTTAAAAAAAAAACAGAAAAGCTTGTCAAAATGTTAATATAAATATAAAATAGCTCAAAAGAAAGTAGAAATAATGTAAGTCCACAGAAAAAGAAATTTTAATTTTGTACAACTGACAAGGTTTGGTAGTTTGTTATGTGAACATGATTCATTTTATTTTGTTTCCCTAATAAAAAAAAGAAAACACAGAGTGTTAAATAATAGTGATTATGATGGTAACAAGAAAGTAGCGAGCAAAAATTTAAATTATTTTATATTGTGGCAAAAAAAAAAAAAGGTTCTAATTCATTTTTGGAAAACTCAAATTTGAATGTGACCACATTTGTGAAATGCAGTCTTCACTGACCCTTCCAGGTGTGAAGCCATCATTCCTCTTCCTTCTCCAGTAACGGCTCCCCACAATGCCATCCAACATACTGAAGTCAATCCATGTGCTAATTTCTTCTACTAACGGCGTCTCCTTGCTACAGGAGCATCAGGAGCATGGAGCCAGCCCCAGCGCCTGATGGCAGAAGGTCCTACCCCTTTCAGTTCAGTTCAGTCACTCGGTCGTGTCCGACTCTTTGCGACCCCATGAATCGCAGCACGCCAGGCCTCCCTATCCATCACCAACTCCCGGAATTCACTCAGACTCACGTCCGTGGAGTCAGTAATGCCATCCAGCCATCTCATCCTCTGTCGTCCCCTTCTCTTCCTGCCCCCAATCCCTCCCAGCATCAGAGTCTTTTCCAATGAGTCAACTCCCTGCCTGAGGTGGCCAAAGTACTGGCGTCTCAGCTTTAGCATCATTCCTTCCAAAGAAATCCCAGGGCTGATCTCCCTCAGAATGGACTGGTTGGATTTCCTCACAGTCCAAGGGACTCTCAAGAGTCTTCTCCAACACCACAGTTCAAAAGCATCAATTCTTTGGCGCTCAGCCTTCTTCACAGTCCAACTCTCACATCCATACATGACCACAGGAAAAACCATAGCCTTGACTAGACGGACCTTTGTTGGCAAAGTAATGTCTCTGCTTTTCGGTATGCTATCTAGGTTGGTCACAACTTTCCTTCCAAGGAGTAAGCATCTTTTAATTTCATGGCTGCAGTCACCATCTGCAGTGATTTTGGAGCCCCCCAAAATAAAGTCTGACACTGTTTCCACTGTTTCCTCATGTATTTCCTACCCCTTAGTCAGAATGAAATGATAAGAGTGTGAGAACCAATATCTTGGATAGTGATGTGTCTGGGGGAACAGTTTAATAATTTCTTAAAATGGAACCAGTTAAAAAAGTTCCAGCTCCATAACTAAACTAAAATCAGATTTCTGAATTTTTTACCTACTCCTTAGAAATAAATACACGGGTTTTACATGATAAAACATCAATTAGTATTGAAACTACAGTAAGCTAAAATATTTCTGACATCTTTGTTATTAATAGAATAATTTCCCACTGACCTGTGTATTACATCTGTGTAAAAATAAAATGTATAAACAAATCCTTATAGCAACATTATCCCTAATAGCCAAAAGGTAAACACAATACAAATGTGGATCAACTGATGAATGGATAAACAAAATATGATATATCCACACCATGAAATACTCCTCAGTCATAAAAATGAATATGACACTGAAGTCTGCTATAGCACAGAAGGATCCTGTAGACTTTATTCTAGATGAAAGAAGCCAGAAACAAAAGGCCACACATTGCAATGTTACGATCCCGTTAATACAAACGTGTCCAGAGTAGGGAAACCCAAACACAGAGAAAGGAAAACAGTGACTGCTCAGGGCTGGGGGGCTGCAATAGGCAAAGCATACAAGGTTTCTTTTTTTTTTTTTTTAATTTTTAATTGGAGGATAATTGCTCTGCAACATTGTGCTGGTTTCTGCCATTCAACAAGGTGAATCAGCTCTAAGTTTACAAATATCCCTTCCCTCTTGAGCCTTTCTGTGTTATAGACAGCAAACCCCCCCCCCTCGTTATCTGTTTTACACATGGTAATGTATGTTTCAACGTTACTCTCTCAATTCATCCCATGAGGTTTTTTTTTTTTTTTGAGGTGATGCAATGTTCTAAGATTGACAATGGTATTGTTTGCACAATTCTGTGAATATACTAAAAACCACTGAAAAACTTAAAATGGGTGAAGTTGTATAGTATGTGAATTATATCTCAATACAACTATTACTGAAAAATATATATATATATACACACACACATAGAATTTTCTACATTCCTATATTCTATATGCCTATACTCTTCTCTCCCAGCTTCACTCAGACTTCATCTCTTCCAGTTTCCCTCCTACACTAGGTCCAAGCAATTCCAAAAGTTGTATTTTCCTTCCATTTCACTTATCCACCAAGACAGACTACACCCAACGCTGAGTATAACTGACAAGCTATTCAATTTCCCAAGCTCTAGCAAATGGTTCCTGGACACCAAAGAGAACAGAATAATTTGCAGCTAGCTTAAACACATTTGTCTTTCTGTGTCATCCTCAGTTTTAGACAGCAAACTTGTAGTGAGTGTATGTCATGTGAATTTCACTTTTCTTTTGACATACTACTAGGAAATGTGCCAAAGGAACTTTCTATGTGTTAGGCAAGTTTCATAACTGCAATAGTGGGAAATTCATTAGAAACACTTCCACTGAGCCTCAGGAAAGACATGAAACAACAGCCAGTGGTGCTAAACACCAAAGTCTGCTACAGGAGAGAGAGAGAAGGGCATCATCACCCTGTCTCCCCAGACTCCACCAGTGGCCCTCTATTCAGCCACCCCAAACACACACAAAATAAGAAAATACGGGCTTGCTATCTAAACGAAACATCGAGACATGTCATCTTAATTATCACACAGATTTCCTCTTCTGACCCTATTCTATACAAAGGTTCTGAGAGTCAATTGTGTGCATAATCAGTCATGTCTGACTTTGTGACCCCATGGACTGTAGCCTGCCAGGCTCCTCTGTCCATGGGATTCTCCAGGCAAGAATACTGGAGTGGGTTGCCATTTCCTCCTCCAGGAGATCTTCCCCACCCAGGGACTGAACCCAAGTCTTCTGCATTGGTAGGTGGCTTCTTTACCACTGTGCCACCTGGGAAACCCCTGAGAGCCCAGCAGAAAGGAGCAAACATTAGCATCAACTTTTCTGAAGAAAAAAAATTCTAACTTTTCTTTATTTTGTCTGCTTACATCTTAATAGTTTTATGCTAATCTCTGAGCAACTTTTTTGAAGCTGTAGTGGGTCTGTATAACCTTCTTATTATGCAAGTTGCAGAGGGGAGAAGATGGTTCAGTAAAGAAAATTAAAAAAAAAAAATCATCTCCAGAGAGAAAAAAAGAATATGAGACTTCTAATAATTGCCTGATGTCAATTTCAGTATGCTGGGAATCCTGTGTGCTGGAAATAGGTGTGAAGAGAATCTGCATAAGGACCACAGTTTCCCGCCTGATTTAACAGACAGGGGGAGCACCATCTGGATGAAAAGTGACAGCCATCCAGCCACTCCAGTAGAGTCCGGGTACCAATCTCAGAACGAAGAAAACACCCAGCTGGCAATCTGCTAAACAAAAGGCTCATCCCCATAAAATCCTGCCCTATTCTTTACTTTCTCCTCAAGAATTTTACTGCAAGTCTCACTAGCTTTTGTCCTTAAGAAAGTGATTTTTTTTTTTCCTGCAGCAGAAGCCTCAATAAAAGATATGAAATAGAAGAAAGACTAAACTAAGAATAAAGAAACCAAGATTATAGTTCCTTCCCTGCTGTGTGACTTCGGGTACACTCTGCTGCTGCTGCTGCTGGGCTGCTAAGTTGCTTAAGTCGTGTCCGACTCTGTGTGACCCCATAGACGGCAGCCCACAAGGCGCCCCCGTCCCTGGGATTCTCCAGGCAAGAACACTGGAGTGGGTTGCCATTTCCTTCTGCAATGCATGAAAGTGAAAAGTGAAAGTGAAGTCGCTCAGTCGTGTCTGACTCTTAGCGACCCCATGGACTGCAGCCTACCAGGCTCCTCTGCCCGTGGGGTTTTCCAGGCAAGAGTACTGGAGTGGGGTGCCACTGCCTTCTCCGGGGTACACTCTAGAGGGGCTATAATTTCTTTTCTCAGTGAAATGAAAGAGTTGGACTGAATGATCCTAAGTCTATAGGGTTAAAACAACACAAAGCACAATACTATACAGGGCCTTTATCTCAAAACTACACTAAATAGGACTTCCCTGGTGGTACAGTGGATAAGAATCCGCCTGCCAATGCAGGAGAAACAGGTTCAGTCCCTGTGCCAGGAAGATTCCACACGCAGTGGGGCACCTAAGCCCGTGCGCCACAACCACTGAAACTGTGCGCCTAGACCCGTGCTCTGCAACAGGAGAAGCCCCGCGATGAGAGCCGTGCTGCAGCCAGAGGAGCCCCCACGTGCTGCCACTAGGGAGAGTCTGTGCACAGCAGCGGAAACCGTGTAAGCAAAAGGAAAGCTTGGGTTTTTTTAATGCACTAAGTAAAATATAGTAAGGCTCTCAAAACCTTAATGCCACTTCCCAAATTATGAATTTTCTAACAACCTGGTACTTCAGTCCCCAGCTTCTCTTCGTGGCCATTAGAAAGGTGCCATGGTATGGGCTACCTCACAGTCGCTGCCACACTACTGGTGGAGTGTAACAAAGTGTCCTTCTTCCACAACATAATGGAAATGATTTCTGTAAGCCGTGGTGGAAGAATGGGTTCTATTGTTTGCAAAACAAGTTAGTGAACGCCAGTTCATTTCTCAACCCCAAATCAGTAATTATCTTTCTGAAGACTTTTTCCAGTTCCCGCCCCAGTAGTTGTGCTGTTCACCTGTTTTATTCAGGGGTCTACTCGTGCATTTGTCATACATTTCTTTCTTTCTCTCTCTTGGTTTCCCTTCTAGGTTGTCAAGTCCAAAAAGGCACAAAGCATTTTCTACAGTCTGTGTCTTCAGCTTCTATCATTCTATCTGCAGCAGAACCACAAGTCTTTCAGCTGTGAATCTAAAAAGGAATATCTGTGTATCTCATGCATTCAGAAGGCCCAGAAATAGTTTAAACCTCAGGCAAAGCTGGGTCCTGCTGCTGAGTGGATAGTAAGAACCCATCTCTCAACTCACCTTTCCTCACATTGCTTGGCTTTTTATTGGAGGATAACTGCTTTATAATATTGTGTTGGTTTCTGCCATACAACATGTTGGTTTTATTAACAGACAGATTCCCCTTTCTGCGAAGAACTGGGGAGCCTCTTGATGAAACTGAAAGAGGAGAGTGAAAAAGCTGACTTAAAGCTTAACATTCAGAAAACTAAGATCATGGAATCCAGTCCCATCACTTCATGGCAAATAGATGAGGAAACAATGAAAACAGTAAGAGACTTTATTTTGGGGGGACTCCAAAATCACTGCAGATGGTGATTGCAGCCAAGAAACTAAAAGACACTTGCTCCTTGGAAGAAAAGCTATGACCAACCTAGACAGCATGTTAAAAAGGAAAGACATTACTTTGCCAACAAAGGTCCATCTAGTCAAGGCTATGTTTTTCCAGTAGTCATGTATGAATGCAGGAGTTGGACTATAAAGAAAGCTGAGTGTTGAAGAATTGATGCTTTTGAACTGTGGTGTTGGAAAAAACTCTTGAGAGTCCCTTAAACTGCAAAGAGATCAAAGCACTCAATCCTGAAGGAAATCTGTCCTGAATATTCATTGGAAGGACTGATGCTGAAGCTGAAACTCCAATACTTTGGCTGCCTGATGCGAAGAACTGACTCACTGGAAAAAGATCCTGATGCTGGGAAAGATTTAAGGCAGGAGGAGAAGGGGACAACAAAGGATGAGATGGTTGGATAGCATCACCAACTCAGTGGACATGAATTTGGGTAAACTCCGGGAGTTGGTGATAGACAGGGAGGCCTGGCATGCTGCAGTCCATGCAGTCACAGAGTCGGACACAACTGAGCAACTGAATGTAATGTACCCCTTTCTGATGTTAAGACAGCAGGACTTCCAGGCTACACCTACTTATTTTCCCACTAATTCCACATACATCTCTGTTGATCCTTTTTGGTTCTATGTACATCTCTGCACCAATCACCATGGCTCCAGATATTAAGTTCTCATCGGCCAAGTCAGCACAATTCGCCCACTCCTTGAACAGGCGCATGTGCTGTAAGGTCAGCTTACAGACGGGGACTGTGGGAAGCCGACTCCACAACCCACGTGCCATTTCCAGAAAAATGGAGTCGTCAAGGAAGGCAAAGGGCTTCCCTGGTAGCTCAGTCAGTAAAGAATCCGCCTGCAATGTGGGAGACCTGGGTTCGATCCCTGGGCTGGGAAGATCCCCTGGAGGACGGAATGGCAACCCTCTCCAGTGCTCTTGCCCAGAGAATTCCATGAACAGAGGAGCCTGGAGGGCTGTGGTCCACAGGGTCGCAAAGAGGCGAACGTGACAGTGACTAAGCAAGGAAGGGAAGAACAAACAAACCAAACAGGAGGAAGACGAAAACACAGATGTCTATTATACCGTGCTTGTTTGCTTAATTAAATGTAATCAAATTTGTAATGAAGACTTTGTCCTCTCGTACTCTGATTACACTGCCCCTAATACACAAAGAAATTCTAATAAATTGTGTCCTGATTTGCTAAGGATAGAAGAGTTGGGATGGGGCGTGGGGTCCACCAGGACATGCAGGTGGAAGGAAAATAACTGTCTTTCCAGGTCAACCTGAAGGCTGAAGCTAAAATTTCACTTTTAAGAGTGTGGCCCCTTCCTTATACCATACACACACAAAAATGAGCTTGAAATGTATCAAAGGCCTAAAATAAATGCTAAAGTTAAAAACTCTCACAAAAAAATAGACATAAATCTATATGATCTTGGATTAGACAATGGTTTCTTAGGTATAACACCAAAACCAGAAGCAAGAAAAAACAGGTAAATTGGACTTGATCAAAATTTGAAATTTTTTGTGATTCAAAGGATAGCATCAAGAAAGTGAAAAGACAACCTGAAGAATAGATTTACATACCTGCAAATAATACATCTGCCAAGGTCCTGGTATTCAGAATATACAAAGAACTCTTGCAATCCAATAGTAAAAAAACAAATTACCCACTTCAAAGCTAGGGGAGGATTTGAGTAAGTATTTCTCCAAAGAAGAAATATAAATGGACAATACACAAATGAAAAGGTTCTTAATATTTGTCATTAGGGAAATATAATTGATTATATATTATATATTTATAATTTATAAATTATATGTTATATATTTATAACATGTTATATATTTATAACATATAATTTACATATATTTGTATCAATTATATATTTATAATTGATTATGCAAATCAAAATCACAATGAGATACCACGTCAACACCCACTAAGACGGCTAAATCTCACAGACAGACGATAAGTAACAGGTAAAGGTGAGGATGCGGAGCAATCAGAATTCTCAAAAGTTGACACGATGGGAATGAAAAATGTTGCCATCGCTTTGAAAACAGTTTGGCAATTCCTCAAAAAGTTATATATTGAGTTACCATGTGACCTACCCATTCCACTCTTAGGGATATACACACAAGAAATGTAAATATATGTCAACACAAAAATGTGCCTGAATGTTCATAATGATGTGTTTCAAATAGACAAAACGTGGAAACATCCCAAATGTCCACCAACATTTGGTGAAAACAAAATGTAACATATCCATACCATGGGACATAACTCAGACATAGAAAGGAATAACGTACCAATTCATGCTAAAATATGAATGGACTTTGAAAACATTAAGCTAAAAGAAAGAAGCCAGTCAGAAAAGACCAGATACGGCCCAGAATAGGCAAAATCTAGAGACAGGAATTAGATTAAAGGAGGGAGGAGAAAATGGGGAGTGATTGCTGAGTATGGGTTTCTTTGGGTGCTGATAAAAAGATGCTGAAAATAGGAGTGATGGTTGCATATGTTTTTTAATATCCTACAAACCACTGAATTTTCTATTTAAAGACTAACTTTTATGTTATGTGAACTATATCTCAATATTTTTCAAACTTAGAATGTGAACTGGGTAACAGACATTCCCAAGAAATTACCATAATTTTGATAAATGCAACAATATTATTGCAAGTAATATAAGCAATATCCACTTTAGTGAAGACACACTGAAAGAGTGAAAGAATGAAATGATATGATGTCTTGGATATGCCTTAAAACAGTTCAGCAAAAAAGGAGGATAGACAATAAAGAAAAAATGAAGCAAAATTTTAATAACTGTTAAATCTTGGTAATAAGCATATGTGGGTTCAACATACTCTCCTCTCTACTTCCGTGTATGTTTGAAATTTTTCAAATAAAACATTATTAAGAGATTGTGATACAAATTTGTATTTCTTGTGGTTGGACTGTGTGACTATCAGGGAAGCCATGGCTTTAATAAGGTGTCTGCACTAAAAATGATGCAAATATTGAAATACTGAAATGCAGTTGTGAAGTCCATTCAAAGAAATGGACAAAATCTATTTGGTCTCTCCATCATTCCAGAGACATTGTTTTCTAAGATATTTCCTCATATTAAGCAAAACCACGTTTTAAGGCAAGATTGTCCCCAAACTATGTTCCCAAGTCAGCCTTCCCTCAAGACTTTAATAAATGTTC
Organism: Bos indicus x Bos taurus; assembly: GCF_003369695.1. NCBI lineage: Eukaryota > Metazoa > Chordata > Mammalia > Artiodactyla > Bovidae > Bos > Bos indicus x Bos taurus. Next base: position 111,734,521 of record NC_040079.1, read on the forward strand.
TCAAAGAACAGTGTTCCATTGTCAAATAAGCTTGAGAAACACTGACTCAAACAATGTTCTGACTTGTAAGTATGCTCACAAGCACAAGGTGCGTCATTCAAAAGGAGCTACCATATGCCTCATTTGGGAAGCTCACGTCAATCCATTGATTTATGTGTGTGTTAGTTGCTCAGTCATGTCCGATTCTTTGCCACCCCATGGACTGTGGCCTGCCAAGCTCCTCTGTCCATGGAATTCTCCAGGCAAGAATACTGAAGTGGATTGCCATCCCATTCTCCAAGGGATCTTCCTGACCCAGGGATCGAATCCACGTCTCCTATATTGCAGGCAGATTCTTTATCATCTGAGCCACTGGGGAAGCCTTCCATTTATTTATTTAGCTTATCTTGCAACCCTGGCAGAGAGTCAGAATCACTTCTACAGCTTGATATAAATACAATTTTCTCTGTTTTCTTAAGCTCTGACTTGAACCAGAGTTTATGAAATGCTGGTTTAGAGATAAGAAAGTATTTGCTTAAGAAAAGATACTTAAGTTGAGTCTGGAAACCACAGAAGCTAATCAGGCAACATTATATTCAAGACAAAGGGAATAACAAGTGCAGGGATGCAAAAGCAAGAAGCATTTGTGAACTGAGATTAGTCCCCTATTCTGGGAAGCAGGAATACACAAGGGAAGGGGGCTGGCAGAAGATGAGGCTGAAGGAGCAGGCAGGGGCCAGGTCAGGAAGGACTCTGCTAGGCTGGTATGGTTAAAGTGTAAGCAGTGGAAAGTCGCTGAATGACTAGATAGGAAGGATGTGGTCAAACCTCCAATTCTTTTTGGTGTCCCCAGATACAGATGCATTTACCCTGAAGCATGGTGATTTGCTCTGGTTAAGTCACGTATCTATATGAAAACCGATTTGCAGGCTTCCCATGAGGCTCAATGGTAAGAATCCACCTGCCTATGCAGGAGACACAGGCTCAATCCCGGTCCAGGAAAATCCCACATTCCGTGGAGCAACTAAGCCCACACATCACAACTACTGAGCCCGTGCTCTAGAGCCCGAGAGCCGCAATTACTGAGCCCATGTGCCATGACTACTGAAGCACACGCAACCTAGGGCCCATGCTCCGCAACAAGAAAAGCCACAGCAATGGGAAGTCCACACATCGCAACGGAGAACAGCCCCCAGTCTCTGCAACTAGAGAAAGCCGCACAGCAACCAAGACCCAGCACAGCCAAACACAAATAAGTAAAATTTAAAACAAAAACAAAAAAGGTGATCTGCCAAATGAAGCAATTCCCCAGTCCACATTGACAATTACTCAAACTTCAGCGTAGGCCCAATCCACTTAGGTCTTCTTTCCAACTCATTCTACCACTGGCTGCAAACGCAAAAACTTTTAAATGTGTTATTCCCCTGTACTGCACACATGGAACATACTTCTCTGAAATTCTCTCGCTCTCTCTCATTCTTTCTCTCTGACGCTAGGATTTCTAGAAAAAAGAGAAAGCTTCCAGGATATGCTGCCACTTGAAAGAATTTCCCTTCATTACTTAAAAGCTATCCTCGCCAGTCGTTTCCCGTGTTGCACTTTCAATTATTGACCCGGACTGCAGCTGAGGTTAAAGACGGTCCCCTTACTGTGTGGCTGGGGATTTGCTTTTTCACTGGTTTGTCTGCCATCCATTGCACTCTTAAAACAAAGAAATGATAATAATTAGTTAAGAGCATTTAACCATCTAGTGATTTAACATAAAGTCTGGATTTCTTGAGTTCCTTGATATTTTTATAGAGCTGGCAATACTGAGCTTGAATTTTTGCAGGGATATAATCAGCTAGAGATAAAAAAATAACAGCACCCCTTAAATGAGCCTTCCAAATACAAAAAGCACCCCAACCACCCTGCACTTTGCACATTCACATTCATGGAGTGTGGGCTGTGCTGCCTGGTTGTATTTTTATTACATAGGTTTAAACTGACCTGGAGAAGGGAATGGCTACCCACTCCAATATTCTTGCCTGGAGAACTCCATGGACAGGGGAGCTTTAAGGGCTACAGTCCACAGGGTCACAAAGAGTCAGACGCAACTGAGCAACTAACACTTTCGCTTTCACTTCACTTTTCATACTGACTTAAATTTCATCCAAAAAAATTTAAGCAGCTTATCAAATTAAATACATAACACAGGATCATTAACAATAAAAACAATACCCACCAATTACACAGAAAAAGCAAATAGATTTTCCAGGCATCTGGGGGATATAATTACACAAAATGCAGCAAGTAATTACTGCTGTTGAATCTTGACTTTGTCTAGGTAAAACATGACTTCAGATTCTTTTTCCACAAGTAAAAAATTTTAGGATTCCAAGGTAAGGTTGAGCTGATCAACTGAGATTTAGCAGAATCCCCACCACCTCCACCCAGAGTAGAATTCCTTCAACTAGCTTTATTTCATTCAATATTTTTTTAAATATTTCTTTTTATTTATTTGGCTGCATGTGAGATCTCAGCTGTGGAATGTAGAATCTAGTTCCTTGACCAGGGATCAAACCCAGGTCCCTGCAGTGGGAGTGAGGAATCTTAGCCACTGGATCACCAGGGAAGTCCCCCTTCAACTAGCTTTAATCTTCAGAGCTTTACAATTTATCTCAACCCAGAGCAGACTCAATATTTCTGTGATCTCACGGTGGACTATCCATCTGAACCCTGTAGGTAATGTCTAATAGCACATAAAGGCCATAAATCATTTCTGATCGATAAACCTTATCAAAGGTATGAAGCTCTGTTGACTTTTCTTTTAGTTAACTCAGTCTTAATAGTCACTTCTCCTTACCTCTTTCAAAAAAGTGAAAGAAAACTTTTTATTTTACACTGGATGTGTACATAGCTTTCAAAATATCATCAAGCTATGAAGAAACAAAGGGAACGAGGAGAAATTACTTGCTCACGCTTTAGCCAGGAGAGTGGCTGTGACGCTTTAGCCAAGAGAGTGACTGGCTATTCAGCATTATACTTATCAGATAAATCTAGCACAGAGTAAAGGCACCAAAACTCTCACTTCAGTGTGGGGTTACCCATTTTCTGATGGAAACAGAAAAGTCACCTGGTCTCTCCCAGTTGTCTTGTGTTTTATGGTGGTGACTTAGTCGCTAAGGAGTCCAGCCCTTTGCAACACCATGGGCTGTAGCCCGCCAGGCTCCTTGGTCCACGGAATTTCCCAGGCTTGTGTTTCATAGAAAGTTGCTTTTTCCTTTCCATTATCTGCTTCACATTGAAGTTCAAACACTCTGCTCCAAGGGGTTAAATTTGTTGTGGATGTCACCTGGCCACAGGATAATGTCTAAGATCCTTCAGGTTCCATGCCACATAAAGTTTAGAGGTAATTTATAAAAGTCCTTGCACTAGTATAAACAATCTCGGCGGCAGTGGCAGGGGGATATATTCGTCTTGACCTATTTTCATAGTTCATCACATCTTGAACATTTTTTAAAAATATTCATTAGTTTCAGTACTATTAATAGTACAATTTAGCAACTTCTGCTGACTTTAATTCTTCCTTACCCATTACTTCATTTGAAGGCTATTTTTTCCCCTACTTTCCACTATATTGTAAATTCCTCAAAGTCTAAAACAACTTTGCGTCATTCACTATAATATTCCTAGAATCTGGCATAGCACCTGCCATAGAATGCATAATACATATTGGATGAATGAATGATCCTTAAATACTATTAACAACAATATAATTTTAAGCAACACTCAGGGAAGATGCATTTAGAACGTTTTCAAGCAAAATGTGGGAAGTAAAAAGCAAAAATGTGTTACAATAAAAAGTATTAGAAAATACTATATTTAAAAGCACTCCAGATTGAGAATGTAAATACTTTCTCCACTGGTTTCAGACTCTATAACTGTAAAAACTCAATACTTTTTTAGAAAGCAATTTCTATTCTGCAGAGAAAAGGTACTATAAAATGCGTGCATTACCAAAGACCTCCCGAACCAGGAAAGCAATGGAAATTTGTTTTTGTTTTATTAAAGGTGACTAAAGGTTGCAATAAATTTTTAGAGAGACATTCTGAATAGAAGACAATGGCCAAAAATCTTATGCAGAAACTTTGCTCATAACAAGTCAATGTCTGGGAATATCTCTAGTTTTTTTTTTTTTTTTTTTTACATTAGAACAACAGAAACAAAGGAACAATGGCTTCTGGAGATGAGAAGCAGAAGGTCCTCATCTAACACAGAGATACTGAGATTAAAAATAGTGGCTGAAGAGCGCAGGCCCCCAACATGCTGGCAGGAGAAGAGCCACTCCTTAGTCACTTGGATGAACTGTTCCATCAACACCAACATTTCCTTCCTGAGCACCTTTCACACACTCAGTACCAAGGTGAGGGTAATCCGAAATAAGTACAAATCTTTTCTTTTAATTGGAAGAGAACTCCTTTACAGCGTTGTGTTGGTTTCTACTGTACAACAATGTGAATCAGTCATGAGGACTGCTCCCTCTTGAGTCTCCCCACCCCATCCCACGCCTGTAGGTCATCACAGGGCACGAGGCTGGCTCCGTGTTACACACCAGCTTCTCACTAGCTATCGGTTTTGCACATGATAACGTATACACGTCAATGCTACTCTCTCAATGTGTCCCTACCTCTCCTTCCCCTTCTTTATCTAGAAGTGCATTACCTATATCTGCGTCTCTATTCCTGCCCCTCAAATAGGCTCATCATACCATTTTTCTATCCATATATGTGCATTTATATGTTTTTCTCTTTTCTTTTTCTTGACTGTATTTATTTACTGGCTGCGCTGGATCTTCCTTGCTGCGCAGGCTTTTCTCCAGTTACGGAGAGCAGGGGCTACTCTCTGTTTGAGGTGCACAGGCTTCTCACTGCGGTGGCGTCTCCCGTTGCAGAGCACAGGCTCTAAAGCACTTGGGCTTCAGCAGCTGCAGCACGAGGGCTCTCCAGCAAAGGCTCAACAGTGGCTTAGTTGCTCCTCGGCATGTGGGATCTTCCTGGACCAGGTATTGAACCTGTGTCTCTTGCACTGGCAGGCAGATTCTTTATCACTGAGCCACCAGGGAAGCTCTATTTTTCTCTTTTCTTAATGCTCTTTCTCAGAGAGAGAAAGCAGATACATGACAAACGATGTTAAATAATTCAAGATAATACACATGACGTGAAAGAAAGTCGGGCAGGTGTGCCATAGTTTATACAAAGGGAGATCTATGAATGTTGGAGAATGATGGGGGAAGGGGTACTCACAGAAGAAACAGAACTCCACCTAAGAGTGTGCGTGTGTGCGTGTGTGCATGTGTGCGTGTGTGTCTGCGTGTCTGTGTGTGTGTAGACATTGCACTCAGTGCAAAGGGAATGAAAAGCACGTGCCACCTATGTGCTAAGGCTAGTTGCACATCCATTTCCTCTAACCATCATAACCTCATGAGCATATAGCCACTTACTACATGAACAAACCAAGCCGGTGGCATGAGATGAATCCATTTGCATGGCTAGCAAGTCAAGAAGCCCAGACTGAAATTTATGGTTACCTGACGCCAAAGTTTCTCCCCTCCTCAACCTCGTATTACAAAGTCTCAAGATGACTGTGTAAGCTTTTCTGCAGATACTTTCGCTCACATGCGAGTTTTAAAAAATTAAAAGGAAACTTTCAACACATAATCCTATCAGCTCATGGTCATATAGCACCTACTCTATGCCAAACACTGTCGGAATTACAAGTATTCACACACAACATCCTTGCATCTCTCCTAGTAGGAAAGGAAACTGAAGCTCACAGAGGTAAACTAACTGTCCAAGGTCACTCTTCCAGTAAGCGACAGGGCCTTTATAAGCACATTCCACACCATTCCAATAAAGTGGTCAAATGAGCATCACCTCAATTACACAGAGAGGCTCTCTGAATAACCCCCGCAGGTCTCTGGCTTCTCCAGGGCCCCTGGGTCAGGGAGAACTGAGCAGGACGTGGGTCTCCCTGGCACAGCACGGTCTGGGCACTGGCTCAGGCTCTGTCACCACCCATCAGTTCTGCCACTTTGGGACTCAGCTCTGACACCTGTTAAAGGAAGAGTTTGTGACAGGGCTTCCCTGGTGGCTCAGTGGTTAAGAGTCTGCCTTGCAGCACAAGGGACACCAGTTCGATCCCTGGTCCGAGAAGATCCCGCATGCTTCAGAGCAACGAAGCCCGTGGGCCGCAACTACTGAAGCCTGCCGCCGAGCGTCTGTGCCCCTCGACAAGACACGCCACCAAAACGAAGAGGAGCCCCCACTCTACGCAACTGGAGAAAGCCCACACACCGCGACAAAGACCCGGGACACCCAAAAGTAAACTAATTACTTAATTTTTTAAAAAAGAGCTTGTGATAAATGATACCAGAACTTCTAAACTTGTTTGTGGTTTAAATCAATCAGACTTGCTTAACACCCACACTCCTAACTGCCAAACATGCGGGGGGAAAGGAAAGGAAGGAAAGAAGGAAGGAAAAAGGAAAGAAATGTGGGCAGTGATCTGCTTGGTTGGTGTGCGTGTATGTGTGTGTGCATGCATGGGGAGAGGTGTGCGTGTGTGCTCACTCAGTTGCGTTAGTCCTGTCCGACTCTTTGTCACCCCAACAAAGACTAGCCCGCCAGGCTCCTCTGTCCATGGGATTTCCCAGGCAAGAACACTGGAGTGTGTTGCCATTTCCTTCTCCGGGGGATCTTCCCGACCCAGGGATCGAAGCTGCGTCTCCAGCTTTGGCAGGCGGATTCTTTACCACTGAATTAGTTGATGAATAAATATAAATTCATTATAACCTATACAAGCAAAATGTATTTATCCTGGTTCCAATCACCCCAAAGTTATTTTTCACTTTCCTAAGTTCTCTAAATTAGAATCACAAGCTGAAAGTATTCCCTGAAGTACCTAGAAAACTGGTTAAAATAAAGAGAACACAAACTTTTTGTCCCAGTTCAAGTGACCTCATAGAGATCAGTGCCAACATTTCCTTCTCCTTTGTTGAAACACAATTTTGTTTTTCTTTCCTGGAAGTGTTCTAAGCCTCTTGCCAGACACAGCTCTAGCAAATAGCAGATTTAATCCTGGTGTAACGCAGGAGAGGGCTTTGCAGACTCCTAGGGCAGCTGCTGGAGGTCCTCAAGACCCCGCCTGGAGCAGCTGGAGGCACGGCCCGCCCTGCTGCAGGAGACCAGCAACCTCTTACACACACCATCAATACATTTATAACCCCGCAGACCTTCCAGAAGATCAATCCCAGCAACAGCAGCTGTAGGAATACAAATCAGGCTCACAAGTGAAGAATGCTTAGTGAAGTTCCTAGCACACGTGGGTTCGCATTCCTTTAAACCAGGCACCAAATGATTAAAGAGTGGTAAGACCTGTCCTAATAACCTGGGTAACAACAGTGAGAGTTTGGATTAACATCAAACCAGACAGGGGAGGCAAGTGGGTTATCTAAGTATTTAGAGTTCAACACCCCGACGAGTTGAAGGTCCAATTTCATCCATAAGACCAGGATACATTCCAAAGGCCTTGTAACAACAGGTTCCGAGAACAAAAGTAAGAGTCAAATTCAGGACGAGGACTGCCCTCAGCAGCTGTGCAGTTTGTGTCCCTCACAACTTCAGGGAGCACACTGTACATAAACTACCTAATAAATATTGTCCCCTGGCATTGTGTACTGCAGTGGTCTGGCTCAGCACACTTCTAAAATAGCAACAAAGCCAGAAAGAGAGCAGCAGCAGCCACAAGCACCTTTGGTCAACAGAAAGTTTGCAAAGTACACTGGTTCTTGCTTTTTTTTACCTTTTATTTTGTACTGGGGTAGAGCCAAGTAACAAACAATGAGGTGACAGTTTCAGGTGAACAGTGAATGGACTTAGCCACACATACACATGTATCCATCCTCCCCAAACTCCCCTCCCACCCAGGCTGCCCCATAACATCCAGCAGACTTCCTGCACTACATAGCAGGATACTGTTGGCTCTCCATTTTAAACACAGGTGATGGCACCCCACTCCAGTACTCCTGCCTGGAAAGTCCCATGGACAGAGGAGCCTGGTGGGCTACAGTCCATGGGGTTGCGAAGAGTCGGACACGACTGAGCAACTTCACTTTCACTTTTCACTTTCGTGCACTGGAGAAGGAAATTGCAACCCACTCCAGCGTTATTGCCTGGAGAATCCCAGGGACGAGGGAGCCTGGTGGGCTGCCGTCTATGGGGTCGCAAGAGTCAGACACGACTGAAGCGACTTAGCAGCAGCAGCAGCAGCAGTGCAAAGTATACTGCTTCTTAACTTCACCTTAAGCAGACGGACCTCAGTGGGCAAATCTTAGCCCTTTTCACAGGATTCCTATGCAGACATAGGACTTACTTGACCTGTGGCTCCACATTCTACCATGAAAGGTTTCAGAATCCTTGGGAAATGACCCAAGGACAACGTCTGTTCCGTCTCTACGTGCCAGTTAATGAGGCTGAAGTCACCTCATGCAGTGGCTTCACTCCATGGTTTTGCCAGTTTCTCCTTCCTTAGACTCGGGAGCCACCCTTTGCAGCTGAACTGTAACCAAACCTTCAAGAAATAGGAGCATCTCCTCCTACTTGGTACATTCACCAGAGATGTCAGGGTGAAGTTAGTGTGCATTTCCCCAGTGGGCCAGATAGTCCAATCTTAGGAAATCCATCCAACTACGAGAAAGTCATCAGAACTTACGGAAAAGTCTAAACCACAGGGCACGGTATAAGAAAATTTATTATTTTTATGTTATCTGAAGAGGTTCAAACTAGGTTTTAGAATGTCCACTGAATTGATGCTAGTTGTTAAATCGCAACAAAGAAAGCCCGCACCTGGCTCTTCTGTGTTGTATTGAAGGTGTATATATATATTCTTTATCAATACGCGCTATTTTACCTGCTAGTCTGTAAGACCTCTGACACCAGAAATTTTCTCATATCTCTCCACTGCACTTAGCACAGTGCTAGGAACACATTAATAACAGTCAACAAGTGGGGCTTCCCTGGTGGCCCAGTGGTTCAGAGTCCACTTTGCAATGCAGGGGACACCAGTTCGCTCCCTGATCCTGGAAGATCCCACATGCAGCAGAGCAACTAAGCCCACGCGCCACAACTACTGAGCCTGCGCTTAGAACCCAGAAGCCGCGATTACTGAGCCAGCAAACCTCAAGCCCACGCTCTGCAATGACGGAAACCACTCAATGAGGAGCCCACGCACCGCAACTAGACAGTCACCCCCCACTCACCACAACTAGAGAAAAGCTCACACAGCAATGAAGACCCAGCACAGTCAAAAATAAATACAATTTCAAAAAATAAAATGGGTGTGTGCATGCATGCTAGGTCACTTCAGTTGTGTCTGATGCGTTGTGACCCTATGGTCCAGCAGCCCACCAGGCTCCTCTGTCCGTGGGATTCTCCAGGCAAGAACACTGGAGTGGGCTGCCATTCCTTCCAGGGGATGTTCCTGACCCAGGAATCAAACCTGAGTCTCCTGCACTGGCAGGCAGATTTTTTTTACCACTAGCACCACCCAGGAAGCCCTAATGAGTGCGTACTGGACACCAAACATGGATCTATTTAACATTCAATCCTCACAGCAATGCTATAAGGTAGGCAAAATTGTTATTCCCATCTTACAGAAGAAACTGAGGATCAGAGAGGTTAAGTAACTCGCCCAAGCCGCAGAGCTAGTATGTAGTAGAGCACGTCTGAATCCAGAAAGTCCGATGTCTGCATCTGTGGTCTTAGCCATCACACTGTTCTTTCTCCACATTCTACAGACTCAGTACACGCTGCTGGAATGTTAACATGTAGGTCCTTCATTATCGAGTGGTCCAAACCATTCTCTTCTCTCCTTTAAACCGTTACATTCTGATGGATCAAACATTCACTTTATGTCATTGAGGCCACTAGTTTCTTGGAAAATTCTATCTAAAATTCAATCCTTACACAATACTTCCTCAAAATTCCTTAACTGGAGTTCAAATTAATACACAAGGTACACTTTTACTACAGGGGCTTCCCCAGTGGCTTAGAAGTAAAGAATCTGCCTGCAATGCAGGAGCCACAGGAGACATGAGTTCAATTCCTGGGTCAGGAAGATCCCTTGGAAAAGGAAGGGCAATCCAGTCCAGTATTCTTGCCTGGAGTCCCCATGGACAGAAGAGTCTCGTGGGCTACAGTCCACAGGGTTGCAAAGAGTCAAACACAACTGAAGCGACTTAGCACACACGCACGCTCTTACTATAAAGAATCAATTCAAGGTCCCTGATAACATATATATATATTACATTCTGATGAGTGATGCTGATAATGAGGAGGCTATGTGTGGATAGGGAAGGGTATATTTGGGAAATCTCTGTAGCTCTCAATTTTACTGTAAATCTAAAACTCCTCTAAAAAAACTAAAATGTTTGGGGGGAAAAGAGTCAATCCAAAGATCTATATCCACACGTAGTCCCCAGCTCCAGGATTCCAACCCCTTCAAGCCTCCTAGACTGCTGAGCTCTTTCTGAACTACTGAACTCTCCACAGTCTTCTGAATCATTCTTGGAGCCTCTCCTCGTTTCTGCTTTATATCACTATTCCCATAAGCTCCTTGAAGACAGGAACAACATGCCACTGTTATGGTCTCCTCAGCACCCAGGATAGAAAATATATAGTAGAAAATATTGGGATGAAACACAGGAAATCAAAGCAACATCACAAATAAATGTGGAGATTCTTATCCCAGGACATTAAAAAAAAAAAAGAAAAAACTAACTGTACCACAATGGAGGGCAATATTTTTGCAGAAAGTACATCATAAGATCATTTCTGGCAACATTCAGAGTTAAACTATGTGTATTTTTAAAGAGTAGTTTAAGGCTTCTGTCATCTCAGCAAGAAATGTCTATTTATTGAGCCAAAAAAAAAGTTATGCTGCTTTAAAATTCTGCTGTTTCTTGCAGACAGATCAGTAGGGAGGCATGTAGTCCAACCCTTTAGGGTCTGAACATAATAATGCCTAGAAAATGCTATAAACCAACAGAGATTATTGTACTGCTTTGGGTTCATAAACTTTCCTCCCAGATACCATTAATGCTCAAAAGTGCAGATTCTTACTTCAACTTCTATTCTACCAACAATCTGTAGACTCCAGTTGTCCACATGACATTAAGACTACAACTTACATAAATACCAGCCTATATATGTATACTATATATTTTCAAACATGAAAAAAGAGATAAGAAGGAAGACTGTCATGAATTTTTATAAGACTTAAAATTTTTTGACATGTACACCCTGGTCTATTTATTTATGGCTATACTGGGTTTCCATTGCTGTGTGGGGGCTCTCTCTAGCTTTGGGAGCGGGGCTCTTTCCAGCTGCGGTGAACAGGCTTCTCACTGTGGTGGCTTCTCGTGTTGGGGAGCACAGGCTCGCGGGCTCTCAGGAGCTGCGGCTCTCAGCTCCAGAGCACAGGCTCAGTTGCTCCAACGTATATGGAATCTTTCCAGACCAGGGATCAAACCCATGTCCCCTGCACTGGCAGGTGGATTCTTACCCACTGTGCCACCAACGAAGTCCTTGTCAGGCATTTTTAAAAATCTCAATGGCCTGTGCAGAAATCTGAAAATAAGTATTGATTATTTTTATAAATTTTTTACCTGGTACTAAAGGAGAGTATCAGATACACTATTGCTGTTGTCTTGAATGTCATTCTATCGTAACCCTAATTCCCTAGTGGACAGAAACCCAAGAAACAATGAGGAACCAATCATATGTATCAAAAGAGAAACCACCCTTACCCCAGAAATGCTAAATACCAGCAATTCCACTCTCGGGTAAACACCCAAACAAAATGAAACCATATGGCCCCACAAAAATTCGTGCATAACCATTTATAGCAGCATTACTCATAACAACCAAAAAGTGGTAACAACCGAAGTCTCTAGCGACTGATGACTGAATAAACAAAAGGGGGAATATTACTCAACCGTACAAAGGAAAAAAGGATTTGCACAGACTTCAACAGGAGTCAGTCACAGAGACCACAGAGTGCGCTATATGATTCCACTTAGGTGAAATCTCTAGAATAAGGAAATTTATAGAGACGAAAAGTAGTTTTGCGGTTGTGAGGGGCTGGAGAGAAGAGACGAGAAGCAGTTTCTGCTAGCAGGTCAGGGTTTCACTTTAGAGTCATGAACCATTATAAAACTTCAATCCTGGGGAAGGAGACGGTGGGGCCATGGGCAGCGCAGCGTTGACAGTAGACACCACCGTGTGCACAGCAGCCAGCAGGAGGCAGCTGGGTGGCACAGGGAGCTCAGCCCCGTGCCTTCTGACGGCCTCGGGGGGCGTGAAGGGAGGCTCAGGAGGGAGGGCCTTCATGTATACATGCTGAGCGTGCACACACACACACGGCTGATGCATGTTCTCGTACAGAGGAAGCCGATATAATATTGTAAAGCAATTATCCTCCCATTAAACATGTTTTTAAAAAAGACATACAAAAAAAAACTTCAATCATAAGAAAACATCAGACAAACCCAAATTGAGTGACATCCTACAAAATAACTGATGCCGTGGTTTGAACTGAAATTAGATCCTGTGCTGACATAGAATGAGCAAGCCCCGTGGAGCAGCTCGGTGACTTTGGCCATGGTACCCATGCTCCCTGGGCCTTGCCTTCCTCACAGTAGAACAGGAGCTCACAAGCTTGCTACAAATCATGAACAATACATACCCAGCAACGTCTCTAGCACAGAGTAAACAGATGCTCCACAAATTTTTATTTTTGTTGCTCTTATTAAGCATGTGAGGACGTTAAAATAAAACATGACTCACCAGAGCTGTGCTGTCCAGCACAGTAACCACTAGCCACGTGTGGTTCTTTAAATCGAAATTAATTAAAATTTAAAAACTCAGTTCCAGGAGACGCTTTTCACGTGCTTAATAGTCACAAAAGTCTAGTAACTACAGTAACAGCACCAACCCAGAAAAATATCAACTGATGAATTTCTGTAGCTCCAGAACACATTTACCATCACTGCACTAGAGACCTGAAGACGCTCCAATGCGTGATCACGTTAAATGTAAAAATAAACACACTTTACATTCAACTTTAAACTTTCACACTTAGCCGAAAACACTACAAGCATCAGCTACTAGAAGTTCTGTCAAGACAATGATAAGACAGAGGGGAAATTAAGGAATGTTCACAGAAAATACTTGCAAGACATATTTCAAACTAGAAGAAATAAAAACAAATCAAATTGCAACCAAAGTCCTTATCACAGTTACATTGTTTAGGCTGTTAAATAAGCACTGCCAAAGTGCAAAAGTCTGACAGTCTCCTATAATTACAAAATGAGAAGGAGGAGGAATTAAGTCAGTGAGCAACAGCAATCTCTGAATGCTTGTGACACAAATTTCTCATTCATAAATTACATTTTTATAGAAAATATTTTAAAATATCTATTTCTCTGCAGCTGTTTCCAGTTCATGCGCTTTATCAACTGATGTCAACAAAAGGAGGCTTAAGTCTCCAAGAGATGCTGTGTCATATTTTTAAATACAAAAGTATTTTAAAGTGCTTTAAAAACATGGGCTCATCCACCTTATAATATCCCCAGGCAGCAGAGAGGCTTGGTACTCCTGAAAACACAAAAAATTGAGGTAATTTCCATTCAGAGTTTGGTGAGTCAAGGTGGGAATTTCTATGTTCTGGCTCAGCACCCAAATAACCCTGAACCAGAAGCTCTCAACAGACCACTAGAGACTCTAAGGGCATGAGTCAAAGTCTCTAAAGAAAGGCTGGCAGATTCCCAGCCATTTTCTAGGAAACAAAAAATAGATCCAATTTATAGATACAAAAATCTTGTTTATGATTTCTATTAACAATTGTAAAAAATGACCAAGCCATCCCTCAGTGTTTCTCACTTTTATCATCACACTAGATGCTCTGAGCGACATGGAGAATCCACAGACTGGAACGGTTCCATGAAACAGGCAAAATCAGACCAAGAAGCTCAGTCTGCTAGTGATCTTCAGAAACAGGGAGGAAAAGCACCTGTCCACTTTAGATTAAGGAAAATTCTGGGCCACTGCATATGACACCCTTAAGTTCAGATTTCCAGGTGGCCCAGTGGTAAGGGATCTACCTGTCAATGCAGGAGAGGCAAGAGATGAAGGTTCAATCCCTGGATCCAGAAGATCCCTGGAGCAGGAAATAGCAACCCACCCCAGTATTCTTGCCTGGGAAATTCCATGGACAGAGGAGCCTAGAGGGCTACAGTCCACTGGGTCACAAAGAGTCAGACACAACTGAGCGATCGAGCACACACACACCAAAATGATCAAGAGTACCAATTTATGATGAAATATTGAGTAATAATTAAAATCTCTCCCACTGCAACTCAAATGCTCTCACATTCAAAATACATTACCCTTCTAAAGGAATTAAATGGGAGTCCTCAGAAGAAAAGGGTTGAGTGTTTGGCTCTGCTGGCCTTATTCCAGCTAGAATACACCCAGTAATTATGCCTGGAAGTTGCAAGGCACTTTTCCCTGGGGAGCTTTAAGTGCTTTAAAAACATGGGCCAATCCACCTTTATAATATCCCTAGGCAGCAGCAGAAAGAAGCTTGGTATGCTCAAAAGCACACAAAAAAAGTTGAAGTGATTTTTATGAAGTTACACCACTCAGAGTTAGGTGATTCGAGATGGGAATTTATAGATTCTGGCTCAGCGCCCACATACCCTGAACCAGAAGATTTAAACCGACCACTAGAAACTCTTAGGGGTGTTTCAGCCTGCGTTAAACCCTCTGAGGAAAGGTTGGCAAATTCCCAGGATGTCAGCCCCTTTGGCAGAATTATTAGTGGCCACAGGAAGTCTCGAAAGAATGGCTCTTTGCTTACTCAAAAGAAAGGGAAAGCCGCATTAACATCCCAAAGATGTGTTCATACGTCAAGCATGTATTTGTAACGTGTTTACTTTCCTCAGTTTGAAATAAAAGTCATCTGGTAAATTGCTCATATAAAATTATAAAACAGATTTTATACTTGATTTATGATGTCAGATATTCAGTTTGTATTTCACCTCTAATTCTCAGGTCATGTATTAGCATGTGATTAATTAAGCCATTAATTAAGCCTTGGTATGTCTGGCAAAGAAGCAACTATCTGCCTTTGTCTCTGACTAGTCAAAGAAACCCCTCTTCAGGATTAGAGTCTGGACTCTACATCTGAGTAGGCAGTATACTTCCTTTTCCTGTGTTACCTTTTAATGTTATGTCTTTGCCTTAGTGCTTGTTTAATATCGAAATCATTATAATAGGGTGAGAACCAAACATTAACAGAGAAAAAATTACATTTCTCCTGGTTGTTAAGAAAAGATTTATGTTCCCAAACTCCACCTACATCTTAAATCCTGGGACACTAGTCCAAAACTTAGGTCCACACAAAAACCCACGCCCAAATGTTTACAACAGCTTTCATCATAGTTGCCAAAATATGGATGCAACCAAATGTCTTTCAATAGGTGAACGGTTAAAAAACTGTGGTACATCCAGACAACGGAATGTCATTCAGTGATAAAAAGAAATGAGCTGCCAAGCCATAAGATATGGAGGAACCTTAAATGCATACTGCTTAGTGAAGGAAAGCTCTCTAGAAAGGCTCCATGCTGTATGATTCCAACTCCGTGACATTCTGAAGAAAGCAGAACTATGGAGACAGCAAAAAGATCAGTGGCTGCTAGGGGTTCGGGAAAGAGGAGAAAGGATGAAGGGGAGGAACCAGGAGATCTTCAGGGCAGGGAAACCATTGGGTATGACGCTGCACAGTGAATACACGTCATCAGACATTTGTCCAAACCCACCAAACTGTAAACACAGTGAAGCCTAATGTAGACGATGGACTTTAGCTAATAATAATCAGTTAATATTGGCTCATCAATTGTAATAAATGTATCACACAAATCCAAGATGTTAGGAGCAAGGGAAATTAAAGTGAGAAATGATATGAGAACTATTTTCTGTAAACTTAACATTGCTCCAATAAAATAGTCTATTAAGTTAAAAAAACAGAAGCCTGATAGATTTTCCCAAACTCCATATGCAGCTTAAACCCAGGGACACAAGTAAAGAATTTTATTTGATTGACAACTTTTCTGGTGAACTTGGCCTTTTTGTAAATATGATGAGTTCTAAAAACCACACTACCGGCTACTTTTTAAAAAAACTATAGTCTCCTCTTTGTTGTCAATTTTCAAAATTCTGGGCAGGAGACAAAGCTAATGTACAGGTAGACAGAATCAGTAAGCAGCTTTTACACTGCTGGCCACGTTTCACCTGAGTTACCAACTCACTTCCTGTGCTAGATGGTCCTTCAGTCACGCTGCTTCTCAAGCCCATTACCACTTTCCTTTTCATTACTATTATTATGAACATTTTAACCTGCACTGTAAGTTCCTGGAGGCTTCCCAAGTGGCAGAGTGCTAAAGAATCTGTCTGCCGATGCAAGAGACACAAGAGGCATGGGTTCGATCCCGCGTCAAGATCGGGAGGAGGAGACCTGGGGGAGGAAATGGCAGCCCACTCCAGCTCTTGCCTGGGAAATCCCTTGGACAGAGGAGCCCGGCGGGCTACAGTCTATGGGGTCGCAAAGAGTCAGACACGACATAGTGACTGAGCACACACGTTAGTTCCCCTAAGGCAGGGGCTGTGCCTTAGCTATCTCTTACCCTCAATACTGAACATACTGAGAAAAGATGGAAGGCAGAAGGCATGGGGAAAGGAAAGGACACTTTACAAATATTTGCTCATTATCAGTCTCAACCAGAAACACACAATACACTCAAACTGGGTATCATACATTCAAACTGAGTTTGCTCAAAAGACCACTTTTAAAGGCAGGGCAGGGCTCTTGCTATGTTACTCACTCTGGACTGGAAAGGTCAAGGGGTGAAAGCGATTCCTGGAATTGACAGAGAGACAGAGAGAGGAGGGAAGCACGAAGCCGTGAGGGTAAAAGTATGGAGCCAACAGGCCGGGACCCAGTAGAAAAAAGCTGAAGGAATAAACACCCGTTACTCTTGACCTGCCCTCGGAGCTCCTATTTCTTCCCATTGGTGGAATCAGTCTGGAAGCAGAGGGCAAGCATTCACTGGTGTAACCCACACAGGTCGGCCACCCAAGGCACAGAGCAGGATGGGCAGGATGAAGACTGCATCCAGGGGAGCAAATGGAAGACACCCAGCACATCTCAAAACACACATGCCCACCAGCATGCCCCAAGCACTCCCAACCTCCCCTTCTGCTTATGAGAGTCTGTAGACTCAAACCAACCTAGCCTTCAACTCCTAATTCCTGTCACTTCATTGATGAGTATCCTTGGGCAAATGACTTAATCGCGAAGCCTCAGATTCACCACCTGCAAAACAGAACTAGCTAGAGGGACTGCTTGAGAACTGCAAGGATTAAATGAGAACAGAGTGCTTAGTGGCTGTGAACAGGAAGTGACATTATTACACGCCCCACAGCACACACTTAAGGACAGTTTTTAGCACATAATCTTACACTTATTTCTGTCCCTTAATGTTTAATGTTTAATGTATAAGTTCTGTCTCTCCAGGTACACTGTATAGTCTTTCAAGACAGGCAAGAGTTGGGACATTTTATTTCTTTGCTATCCCCCAATGCACCTACCTGATATAGTGAGCTGAGTAAACAGGGCAACAAAATAAATATTTACTGAAGAAACACATAACCCCTCCAATAAAAAGAGGAAGGCTTAATTAATTTATTAACCTGCAGAACAGAAGCATCACTAATGAAATCACTAGACGTTTCCTCTGGCCTATAAAGTACTCACTTGATTCATAAGTTGATATCTCTTTTCAAGCAAATTTTAATATGTACAAACTTGGCATCATTCCAGTTGGGGATAATAAGAAAAAGAGGGAACTAGAGTTGGGAATAGAAAAGGATATAAAGCAGATGGCAGAGTAGGAGTAAAAGTCTTGGGAAAAATGAAAGAAGATGAGGAAAGATAAGGGTGGATCCCCCATGCCCACTGGTGGGCAGTGTCTTCGAGGAAGGAGCCAGTAAATGTGTGCTGTGTAGATGCAATGTGCTCAGTCACTCAGTCTGACTCTCTGCAACCCATGGACCGTAGCCCTCCAGGCTCCTCTGTCTATAGGATTTTTCAGGCAAGAATACTGGAGTGGGTCACCATGCCCTCCTCCAGGGGATCTTCCCTGGAGGGAAGACCAGGGATGAAACCCACGTCTCCTGTGTCTCCTGCATTGGCAGGAGGATACCCACTGAGTCACCAGGGAAGCTCAAGAAGTGGGGAGAAAAACAGCAGATGCTCAGGCAAGACCTGGTAAAGCCAAGGCTATTCAGTGGATGCTCTTTTGTATTGGGAGAGAAAGAGGAAAATACTGGGGTTGAATAGATTAAACAAAACCACTCAGGCATCCCAGATAATCTGCATCTCTAAGACCACTATGGAAACAATGAAGCAGGATCCCAGAGGTCTGCCCATGTGCGCAGACCCATAAAACGAAGTCAAGAATTGTAAGTGCTAAAATACAGAAGAACACTAAACATCTGGACTAAGAACCACATGAGGCAAACCAATGCCTCTCAGCTCTGACCTTGCGAGAGAGAAAATAACTTCAAAGAGATGACAATTGTGAGGGATGACATACCTAGAAACTTGAGTAACTTTCAGTCAGTGGGAATGCTATGTATTTTCAATGGCAGAGATTTAATAGAAGAAATCAGTTATGTAGGTATTAAAAGACTAGAAAAGTAAAAAGGGGACACAGAGATAACCTTGATATCCATCACTGCAAGAAGCAGCCTTAACCTTAGGGCTCAAGAAACAAAAGGGAAGAGGTGGGGTAACCAGAACCTAGCTTCGCAAGGGAGGGACTAGTAATAGGACTCAAAGCAGGCTGGGGAGGGACTTCCCTGGTGGTCCAGTGGTTGAGAATCCACCTGTCGATGCAGGAGACAGGGTTCAATCCCTGGGCCAGGAAGATCCCACATGCCTTGGAGCGACTAAGCCCATGCACCACAACTACCGAAGCCCCGGCTCTAGAGCCTGTGCTCAGCAACGAGAAGCCCACGCTGCAACTAGAGAGAGTCCTGGAGAGGCAGCGAAGACCCAGCAGAGTCAAAAATAATAAATAAAAAACGAAAGAAGCAGGGTGGGGAGAACAGGACACACACAGGATAACTGATACTTCGAACCTGGCTGGGACCACAGTAAAGGGATGCCAAAAATTCCTAAAGAAACTACAGACTAGAGCTATCGCTGGCCACAGGAGAAACGTGGACGGGAGCTGAAAACAGCCAAGTCCCTTCTCCCCCTTGCTCCTACGTTTCAATCTTCCACCAGAGCTCCGCCTGCCAGAAACCAACAGAAACTGAGATGTGAGGGGATCTGGGAGATGGATTTCTCAGAGTTCCAGCCCCAGCCTCACAAAACAAAGCAGAAAATGGTGGGCTTGAGGCTGAGACCACAAGTGAAGAGCCAGCACAGTGGGATATCCACATGTTCCCTATTAGGTTTCAGGGTCTTCAATGGAAAACTCTTTAATATTGGTTTTCCAGGAACCCAACCCTGATTTTTTTATTTTTTTGAGAAACACTGACTGTCATGAAGCTTTTCTGATTAAAAATCAGTTGGAATACTTCACTAAAACTCCTTTTTCCCCCTCTCAGGATTATAAATATTCCTATTTATTTGGGACAGAAATTTCGTAAGATAGAGCATAAAGAATGATTGTTATAATGGAGAACACTAGCCAAATACTACCAACTTCTCCTCCAACAAAGGAAAATTCTTAATAGACTTCTAGCATTTCCAAAATCTGTTTAAATAAGTATCCCCTAATTCTCCTACCCAAAAAGTTGGCCTCTGCACTGGGATGAGGGGTGTGTGTGTGTGTGTGTGTGTGTGTGTATGGGGGAGGGGGGCTCTGAGAAGGAGTGTATTTTGTTCTCCAGGTAAGAGAAATACAGATCTTTGGGGGCCAGAAGGTGAACAGTCAGTCTCCAAGAAAGCCCCCAGTGAACCGTGTCTCCTAGAATGCACACCCTCGTATGGTCCCTTCCCATACTGAATAGGACTGACCAGTGGAACTGCAATACAAGAGTATTGCAGGGACAGCCATGCATGACTTCCAAGTCAGAAAAGACATCATGGCTTCCATTTTGCTTTCTTTCTGATTACTTACTGTGGGAGAAGCCAGATGCTGGAATGCAAGGACCTTCACTGTAGCTCTGTAGGGATGTTTATGTGGCAAGGAACTGAGGCCTTCTACATGAGCCACGTACAAGCACACCCTCCAGCCAGTCTCGCCTTCAGATGACTACAGCCCCAACGTCCCGAATACAACCTCTGAGACACCCAGAGTCAGTGCCACCCAGCAGACTTTGATTCCCAATTCCTGACCCTCAGAAACTCTCTGAGATAACAGATTTTTATTACTGTTCTAAGGCATTAAGATCAGAGGTAACTTATTATGGAGCAGTAGCTAATTAACATACCCTTAAAGAGCCCTGATGCTGCTGCTGCTAAGTCACTTCAGTCGTGTCCGACTCTGTGTGACCCCATAGACGGCAGCCCACCAGGCTCCCCCGTCCCTGGGATTTGAGCCCTACTTGGTCATATTCTTTAGTCAAGTGGACAAGATTTGCTTCATAGGCATTGCTCCCAGTCTCCTGATTGGGACTGAAAGAATCTTCCAGTTTCATTAAGATGGTTTATTTAAAGAGTCCAGCTGCTCCCACCCTCTCTGTCTATTCCACTACTCTTTTAAGATATCTTGAATTTTCTGTCAACTAAGCCAACAGAGGAATTAGATGCCCATGAGGTTTTAAGCCCCTTTAATACTGGAAGTATTCAAGCAGATGATCAAAGGTTATAAAGTACTTCCTATACCAACTGGAAGGTAGGACCAGATGGCCCATAAGGTTTCTAATCACACTAAGAAGTTTCTAAGACGCAAGTCTCTGGGTGTGCTCCCCAAAAAACTGTGATGTAATTCTCATCAGTTACAACAAAGTATTGAAAGAGGCCTGGAGTTCACAGGGAAATAAAGAATTAAAATGGCTTATAAGCCATTATAAACTTAAAAAGATGCTCAGCCTATTAGTAACTAATGCAAAAATAACAGAACTAGTCAAACATTAATTTACATGTGCCTGGTTGGAAAATCTTCCAGTTCCAGAAAAGACATTAGGGCAAAGGGTAGAAAAATAGACATGGGGAGCTGCTACTGCTGCTGCTGCTGCTGAGTCGCTTTAGTCGTGTCCGACTCTGTGCGACCCCATAGACGGCAGGCCACAGGCTCCTCTGTCCCTGGGATTCTCCAGGCAAGAACACTGGAGTGGGTTGCCATTTCCTTCTCCAATGCATGAAAGTGAAGTTGCTCAGTCATGCCCGACTCTTAGCGACCCCATGGACTGCAGCCTACCAGGCTCCTCCGTCCATGGGATTTTCCAGGCAAGAGTACTGAAGTGGGTTGCCATTGCATGGGGAGGGGGGTAGGTAAATCGATGAATGTTCTTCAAAAAGTAATTCAGGCAATGTATATTAAAATTTTAACTTCTCATAGCATGTGTGGAGCTTCCCAGGTGGCATAGTGGTAAAAAATCTGCCTGCCAATGCAGGAGATGGGGGTTCAACCCCTGGGACGGGAAGATTCCCTGGAGAAGGAAATGGCAACTCACTCCAGTATTCTTGCCTTGTCTGGGAAATCCCATGGACAGACTACAGTCTAGGGGGTCACAAGAGTCCAGACACAACTTAGCAAGTGAAAACCAATAGCCATGTGACTCTGCACTTTCCATTGTGAACAAAATTATCCATTCTCCTGTTTGTAAGGACAAAATCCTAAAGTGAAAGAAAGTGAAAGTGAGGTCGCTCAGTCGTGTCCGACTCTTTGCGACCCCATGGACTGTAGCCTATCAGGCTCCTCCGTCCATGGAATTTTCCAGGCAAGCGTGCTGGAGTGGATTGCCATTTCCTTCTCCAGGGGATCTTTCCAACCCAGGAATCGAACTCAGGTCTCCCGCATTGCAGGCAGATGCTTTACCATCTGAGCCACCAGGGAAAGGCAAAATCCTGTTTGTAAGGACAAAATCCTATAAAAGATCTAAATATTTACCAATTTTAAAAGGGGGTAAATAAATTTCATTGCAACTATATAATGAACAGCATACAATCTATGAACAGAATGAGCTATATCTATATACAACTGATAGGAAACACTGTCAAGGTATACTGTTAGAAAGAAAAACAAGATATGTCTTAATATAAGAGGGAGGAAGACCCAAGCACAGAAAACGCCTGGGAGGAGTTTTTAAAATGCCATTCCCACTTGCCACTAGGAAGGGATACTAATTACTTGGGAGGAGGAAATCTTTTTGCTATATGCTCATTTGTACATGCACACACTCTAATTTTTTTAAAGTGTGTGTGTGGGCAGGGGGGAAGCTTAATGCAGAAAAAAGAACAAAAGAAAAAATAAAGAGTTAAGTTACAGCTACTTTCCAAGTAATTTAAAACACAGTCCATCCAAGTAGCCGGAGTCTGGCTTTGAGTTTAAGACACTCACATGTACATTCAACTGTTAAAAATCACCTCTGAGAGAAAAAAAGGTCCTTCACACCATCAGCATGCCTCTCACTAACTGCAGAACCAGAGCTCTCTGGCCATCTTAATGCAAACCACTAACTCAAAGACGGGAGGGCTCCACAAGGCGATCATCTTCCTGCCCTAAGCATCACAAATCATGAAATGTGATAGAGCTGCCTTAATGTGAATGTTAGGCAAAGAGCGGCAAGGTTAAAGAAATACAAAGGAGTCAGCATTCACGGTCCTAATTGGTCCAGAGCACACAGCTGTTGTCAAAAAGCTGGCTGCCCCTGCCGACAGCCTCCCCCCATAAATGCCAGCCTCATGTGATCCTCCTCTCTGTTGGCCAAACCCTTCCTGAGACTAAGTGAGCACTTCCCAGATCAGTGATCTTCTTTGAAAAGAAGTCTAGTAAGTGGTGGTTAATTATTCTCAGGGTGTGTGACACAGAAGGGAAACTGCATTCAGAAGGAACATTCTTTTGAGGGGAAGAGACAGGGTGTTTGGGATTGACATGGACACTTTGCTATCCTTAAAACGGATAACCAACAAGGTCCTACTGTATAGAACAGGGAATTCTGCTCGATATTATGCGGCAGCCTGGATGGGAGGGGAGTTTGGGGAATAATGGATACATGTGTATGTATGCCTGAGTCCTTTTGTTGTTCACCTGAAATTATTACAACATTGTTAATCAGTTATACTCCAATATAAAACAAAAACAAAAAAAAAAGTAAAATTGGACTGCGAAGAAAACAAAAGAACATTTCTTCTCTTTGGTCCAATATGTTAAAGATGAGAACTTTTGTGTCTTAAAATGGGCTTTATTTGCTCACAGGTGAGGTACTTTTGTTCATCTCACAACAAATAAATTGTAACTATCTAAAAACATTCACTTAAATTTTATCAATTATCTTATGACCTAAGTTGGACCAAAAAGAAGGCTGAGGGCCAAAGAATTAATGCTCTTGAATTGTGATGCTGGAGAAGTCTTGAGGGTCCCTTGGACACCAAGAAGATCAAGTTAGTCAATCCTACAGGAAATCAGCTCTGAATATTCACTGGAAGGACTAATGCTGAAGCTGAAGCTGAAGCTCCAATTCTTGGCCACCTGATGAGAAGAGCCGGGAAAGACCCTGATGATGGGAAAGACTGAGGGCAGGAGGAGAAGGGGGCAACAGAGGATGAGATGGTTGGATGGCATCACTGACCCAATGGAGATGAGTTCTAGCAAACTCTGGGAGCTAGCAAAGGGCAGGGAAGCCTGGTGTGCTGCAGTCCATGGGGTCAAAAGCGGCAGGACATGACTTAGTGACCAAACAACAACACATCATAAAGGCCCCACCTCCAAATACAGTCATGTTGGAGGAAAAGTTTTGGCACAGAAATTAAGGGAGGACACAATCAGCGGGGAGCAAGCCCCCTTTCACGTGGTTTCGATCCTCTCACGCGTGAGTATCTGCTGTATTGCTGGAAGACTAAAAACCTCAGGCTGTCGAGATGTGAATAAGTTTGTCCCTTTCCTGCTGCTACAGACCCAAAGAGGATACGGTTGTTGGTTTGGCTGTCTGAGTCAAACACATAAAGCCACTCAACCTAGAGAAGATGTAGTAAAAAAAGAGAGAGAGACACTGTCTCCTGGCTCGCTAACTCAGCAAGAATGCAAGGCTGTTTACCATCAAGGAGTTAAGACCTGCAAAGAGTTGAGTGTGGGAATAGTGGGCTCCACATACATTTTACAACCCTTCTCACCACTTAGTGGGGAAACCACTTTCAGAAACAAGATTTTGCTGCTGCTGTTTCAGCCAAATCTGTAATTTTATGAATCAAAACAAGTCATCATAATTCTATGTGATGAGAAAGTAAAACTGAAAAGTAACTAAAATCAAAAGTCAAAGAACAGACTAAAACAGAATGTCTGTCTTAAACGTGACAATAATTAATACTAATATTAGCATCCGAACGGAATGGAGGTATGTTAATGACAAAAACAACTGCATGTACTCGTGAATAAACAGAAAACACCAAGGACCTAACAGTTCTTCATCCTGAGGGAACCTCTGGGAACTCCTTGCCCACAACATAGGGTTTGGTGGCTGTCTATAATTCACACTCTCTCTGCCCCTCATCGTTCCTCCCTTCAGGCAAAGACAACGGCACATATTCAAGCTGCACATATACATAACCTCGCTCCTATGCTGGCCACATTCCCCAGGTTCCTCCTTAAACACCTTCTTATACTTTAAGTGAAGCGCTCATTGTACCTACTATAACTAATTATTTTCCCATGAGAAATAGAATTTTTTGAGTGCACAAGCTAAATAAGCCTTTCTCATCTTTGCGTATACCCAGCAACTGGCACAAGTCTTGACTCCAGGTGGAAGCGTTAGCTGCTTCGGTCGTGTCTGACTCTTCGAGCCCCCATGCACTGTAGCCCACCAGGCTCCTCTGTCTGTGGGATTCTCCAGGCAAGAATACTGGAGTGGGTAGCCATTCTCTCCTCCAAGGGATCTTCCCAACCCAGGGATCGAACCCAGGTCTCCAGCACTGCAGGCAGATTCTTAACCACCAGAGCCTCTGGGGTGTTCAGTAAACACTCTTGAATAAATAAAAAAGTCCATCATTCATGAGGTAATCAAAAGAAACAAACATTTAAAAACAATTTGTTTAGTCAAAGAAATACAATTTAAAGAAACTTTAAATTGTCCCTTAATTGGTAGGGGACACTATACTTAACAAAATAGCAAAATTGTATTTTAAATGTTCAAAAAATTCTTCAACCCTTCAGAAAAATAACATGGCACTACCTATTTAAAGTCTCAGCAATCCATTCATTCCTGAGAGTCAGCTAGAATTTTATCCAAAGAAAATAACAGAAGAAAAAACAAAAGCTTGTCTGGAAAGTTTCATTATTTAAAATATCAAAATATGAGAAAATCCTTATATAGGAAGAGAGTAAGCAAAGCAGTCTGCATCAATTCAATGAAATATTATGCAACAAAAAACTGATAATTTATGACTGCAGAAATATGGCACTTTTTTTTTCCAGTGTTTAAAGTTACATCTGGAACAATTTACCTTAAGTTTATTTAAAGGATCCAAAGTATGTCATTTCTGGCATATTCCAACCACTGACATTTTAAAAACAGAACTATTACATTATTGTTAAGGAACTCTATTGAGGTACAGTTCACATGCCATACAATTTACTCATTTAAAGTATACAACTCTATGGCTTTTAGTACATTCACAAAGTGGAACAAACATGCACACTATGAATTTGAGAACACTGTCCCTGCCCCAACAAGAAACCCCACACTCCCTGGTTGTCAGTCCCTGACCATCTCACCATCCTCCTAACCAAGTCCCAGGCAGCCATCCATCTACTTTCCACATCCACAGATGTGCCTACTTTGGAGATTTTGTATAAGTGGGATCATACACTATGCAGTCCTTTGTGACTGGCTTATTTCTTTCACCATCACGTTGTCAAAGCACATTCATGGCAGCATCTATCAATACTGCTTTTTATTCACAAATAACATTCCATTGCACAGATAGAGCACTTATCACTCATTAGTTGACGGACATTTGGATTGTTCTCATTTCCTAGCTATTATGAACACTGGTATAAGTCTGTATGGGCTTGTTTTCATTTCTCCTGGATACACACTAAGGAGTGGATTTACTAGATTATATCGTAACTGTATGTTTAACAATTTGAGGAACTACAGACAGCTTTCAAAAGCAGCTGAATTACACACATCTGTGACAGCACTTGTAATTATGTCCTTTTTATTCTAGTCATCCGAGTAGGTGTAAGGTGGCATCTCATTGTGGTTTGACTTGCAAATCTCTGATAAGTAATGACGCTGAGCATCTTTTTTTATGTTTATTGACCATTTGTATAACTTCCTTGAAGAAACATCTATTCACATCCTTTGACAATTCTCAATAGGATTATTTGTCTTTTTATAACTGAGTTGTAACAGTTCTTTATATATTCTGGCTACTCACCCCTTATCAGATACACGACATGCAAAAATTTTCTCCCATTCTGTGGGCTGTCTTTTCACTTTCTTAACACTATTCTTTTAAATGTGTCCAGAGAAGCCTAAATATCATGGAGATTTCATTCCCACCATAGTCCATATAAAACAGACATAAACAAAGGCCAGGAAATGGACATCATGCCCTTTGCTCTTTGAAACATTTCATTTCTCTTCTCCCTCAGAAGTTCATGCTAATGTATTTATGCTTGATAGTCTTCCGATTTATTAATACTCTATTGTACTTCTGTGTAACAGCTTCATACATACTTAAAAGTTAAATGCCTTTGATCTCCTGTGACCACAAAATCTAGTCTTTAATGTTTTTCTTCTAAATTCAATTATTCTAATTATTTTTTATTTGTGTATTTTATTATAACTACTCACAGTTAAGGGCTTCCCAGGTAGCACAGAGGTAAGGAATCTGTCTGCCAATGCAGGAGATGCAGATCCGATCCCTGGGTTAGGAAGCTCTCCTGGAGAAGGAAATGGCAACCCGCTCCAGAATTCTTGTCTGAAAAATTCCATGGACAGAGGAGCCTGGTGGGCTACAGTCCATGGGTCGCAAAGGCTCAGACAAAACTGATTGAGCACACACACAAACACACACATCCAAGAAGAGATCCAGACGCTGATTAATTTTATGCAATTTTATCTTTTACTCTAAAGTTTGATGGCTTCAAATCCCTTGTTACACCAGACAGAGATATACAAATTAGCCTAAAACCTATATTTTGAAAACCCGGCTTAAGCTTGACAAGTGTATGACTGGATTAATATTGCTTACACTCATCTAGACGTCACTTTGACAAACAACATGTTTGTCTTGATGGCATCTCCCCTCTAGGCATATGGCACTTCCATTAACTCTGGTGTTATCTTTGTAGCAGGAGAATATGCCTCATTGTTTTCAGATTATTCATAATTTACAAGGTCTCTCTTTGGTCATGATTCATAATTGCTCATAATATTGAAGGGAAAGATCCATGCACAGATGCTATTCAGTGTGTGGGGGGTTAATTATTATTAATTTCAAAGAACAAACTGTCCTATTTGAAGCAAACATTCAGCAGTCATGATCCAAATATTAGATGAAATTGTTACCTTATAAAGTATAACATAAAAAAGATGTTACGCTGAATTGTATCATGGCAACCTTTGGCAACTTGGAGAAAATCTGCAAATATGAAGTCACAAAAGAATATAAATTCATGATATTCAAAATAATTCCATTAACAAGTATTTATTATTAATTCTACTTGCATATTACTCAATGATAGACACAGAGATCATACACACACTTCACCCCTTGATTCTATCACCTAACTGGCATAACGAAATACCCAAAGAATCCGAGGGCTATAAGGAGATTTGTGATACTAATATTTATCTCCAAACTTAGGTTGTCTTCATTCAAAACTACCCTCTGGGGAACTGATGACTTATAAAATCAGTTCCGCAGGCAAACATTCCCTACCATCTGCCCTTTCTGCAGTGGCATGAAAATTCAAACAAATCAACTACAAATCTCGCCAAATAAACAATATTTCATGAGATTAATTAAAGTGACTTTGGAAAACTGCTTGTCATGCACAGGACCACAGAAAGAAGAGGACCACAGGATTCTCTTTATAATCCACAATGAAAGGTTTTAAAATCTACAAGCTTATAGATACTTTAAAAGAGAATATAATAATCATCAAATTTTTTAATCTCTTAGAGAAATGAAAATAAATAAGACCCTCCTCATGATTATACTTAAAAAGTCATTGGAAAACGCCCTAATGCTGAAAATGATTGGGGGCAGGAGGAGAAGGGAGCGACAGAGGATGAGATGGTATCACCAACTCGATGGACAGTGAATTTGAGCAAACTCCAGGAGATGGTGAAGGACAGGGAAGCCTGGCATGCTGCAGTCCATGTGGTTGCGAAGAGTTGGACGTGACTGAGCGACTAACAACAACAACATATATGTTATTATACAATTGCAGGAATGATTTTTCCCAAAAACCTTATTCATTTTTTCCCCTAATTACTGGCACATATTTTTCTAATTAGCTGCAAGTAAAAACTAAAATGAACTTTATTTTCATGATGATCAGTTTATTTTCTAAAAGACCAAATCCCAATCACACTTTATATGCACAGAAATCATGAAATGTCAATCTTCGTTCCCGTGGGTTCACCTTTAGTGACCTTTTTCCAGGGTCAACGGTCCTTGAGCCTCCTCTCTCTTTCTAGTTCCAACTAATGAGCAACGTTTTAGCCAGATCTAAGCCCACCTGCAGTACTTCTCCTGTGGGCCCCACAGTCATCTTGCTCCAGCTCAGCCCCAGGAGCCTTTCCCAGCACCAAGCATGGGCTGTGTATACTAACCCCCCTCCCCGAGCCCCGAGACTCACTCAAGACAACCACTGAGCAAGACACACAAGCCTCCCCGGTCCGTGAATTCCAAAGATCCCATTGTTAATTACTCTGGAGTAGACATTTAATTGGAAAAGGCAATGGCACCCCACTCCAGTACTCTTGCCTGGCAAATCCCATGGATGGAGGAGCCTGATAGGCTGCAGTCCATGGGGTCACTAGAGTCGGACACGACTGAGCGACTTCACTTTCACTTTTCACTTTCATGCATTGGAGAAGGAAATGGCAACCCACTCCAGTGTTCTTGCCTGGAGAATCCCAGGGACGGGGGAGCCTGGTGGGCTGCCGTCTATGGGGTCGCACAGAGTCGGACATGACTGAATCGACTTAGCAGCAGCAGCAGCAACAGACATGTAATTGTCAAAAAATTCTTATAATAGTGGCCCCCACTCTAAGAATCTTCAATTCTTCCTGGAAAACCAAAACACATTCTACTTTTACTCACCTGACACTTGAACTTTAATTCATAAAACTCCCCACCTCCACGACTGCCAGCACTTTCCACACCCCTTCATACCTCAGCATTTTCCTAATCTCTTCCTCCAGGGATTAGACACAGTCTGTCTTCCCTATTATTAATAAAAACACAAGGGAAGCCAAGCAGTGGGTCTCAGGTGGGCACTCTGCCTTTCTGAGGAGCTCCAGGCAAGAAGTCACCAAGTAAGCTAAGACATTTTACCACGTGTTCAGTCAGTCACAAACCATTTACTACAACTCGTGTGATGTAGAAGTGAAAGTATTAAGTCATTCAGTCATGTCAGACTCTGCGATCGCATGGATGGTAGCCCACCAAGCTCTTCTGTCCATGGGATTGCCCAGGCAAGAATACTGAAGTGGGTTGCCATTTCCTTCTCCAGGGGATCTTCCCAACCCAGGGATGGAACCCAGGTCTCCTGTATTGCACGTGGTTTCTTTACCATCAGAGCCACCGGGAATGATGTAGAGCATCTAATGGATTCAGAGACATTAAATGAGCGGCTTGGAAAAATAAGCCAAAGATAGAATGCAAGAATCCTTGATTCCATGATGTTTCCATAAGAACAAAGGTTCTCAACCCTACCAGACCAATGCCACCTCTAGACACCAAACCTTTGGAATCCACAGAGAATATGTACACATACAGAGAAAGAAAACTGTAGTATAAAGGAAAATGACAGGGAACAGCTTTGGCCATCTTTCATATGTGTAAATTACATGTATACATATTTTGAGATGCAAACAGACATGACCACATCAAATGATTTAATGATAATGATGTAAGATGCTTGCAAGTATTTCAAATGAGTCTGAACTTAAAAGAAGTAAAATGCATTCATCTGAAAATGTTCAATGCTTTCTATCGGATATTTTTATTTGCTTTGCTTTTATTTATTTTTTTACTGAGGGATAATTGCTTTACAGAATTTTGCTGTTTTCTATCAAACCTCAACATGAATCAGCCACAGGTATACATATATCCCCTCCCTTTTGAAACTCCCTCCTATCTCTTTCCCCATCTCACCCCTCTAGGTTGATACAGAGCCCCTGTTTGAGTTTCCTGAGCCATACAGCAAATTCCCGGTGGCTGATATTTTACATGTGGTAATCAAAGTTTCCATGTTACTCATTCCATACATCTCACCCTCTCCTCCCCTCTCCCCATGTCCATAAGTTGTATATTTTTAAATAAAGGCTAAGTGTGTGTGTGTGTGTGTGTGTATTAATAATCATTATATTGCCCACAAATATGTATTGGTACAATTCAGATGTCACAAACAGCACTGCTACAGATGAAAGAATTTACCAAAAGGTGGACATGTCTTTGAAAAGTTACAAATAAGTCAAAATCAGTCAGTCAGTTCAGTCGCTCAGTCATGTTCCAACCCTTTGTGACCCCATGGACTGCAGAACACCAGGCTTCCCTGTCCATCACCAACTCCCAGAGCCTACTCAAACTCATGTCCATCAAGTGGGTGATGCCATCCAACCATCTCATCCTCTGTCATCCCCTTCTTCTCCCTCCTTCAATCTTTCCAATTAGTCAGTTCTTCGCATCAGGTGGCCAAAGTATTGGAGCTTCAACTTCAGTCCTTCCAATGAATATTCAGGAATGATTTCAAATCTTCAGGATGGACTGGTTTGATCTCCTTGCAGTCCAAGGGACTCTCAAGAGTCTTCTCCAACACCACAGTTCAAAAGCATCAATTCTTCAGTACCCAGCTTTCTTTATAGTCCAACTCTCACATTCATACATGACTACTGGAAAAACCATACCTTTGACTAGATGGACCTTTGTTGGTAGGTAAAGTAATGTCTCTGCTTTTTAATATGCTGTCTAGGTTGGTCATAGCTTTTCTTCCAAGGACTAAGCGTCTTTTAATTTAATGGCTGCACTCACCATCTGCAGTGATTTTGGAGCCCAAAAAAATAAAGTCTCACTGTTTCCATTGTTTCCCCATCTATTTGCCATGAAGTGATGGGACCAGATGCCATGATCTGAGTTTTCTGAATGCTGAGCTTTAAGCCAACTTTTTCACTCTCCTCTTTCACTTTCATCAAGAGGCTCTTTAGTTCTTCTTCACTTTCTGCCATGAGCGTAGTGTTATCTGCATATCTGAGGTTACTGGTATTTCTCCCGACGATCTTGATTCCAGCTTTTGCTTCATCCAGCCCAGCATTTTGCATGATGTACTCTGCATATAAGTTAAATAAGCAGGGTGACAATATACAGCCTTGACATACTCCTTTCCTGATATGGAGCCAGTCTGTTGTTCCATGTCCAGTTCTAACTGTTGCTTTGACCTGCATACAGATTTCTCAGGAGGGAGGTCACGTGGTCTAGTATTCCCATCTCTTTAAGAATTTTCCAGTTTGTTGTGATCCCACTTCCCTTGTTGCTCTGGTAAAGAATCCGCCCACAATGCGGGATACCTGGGTTTGATCCCTGGGTTGGAAAGATCCCCTAGAGAAGGGAAAGGCTACCTACTCCAGTATTCTGCCCTAGAGAATTCCATGGACTATATAGTCCATGGGGTCCCAAAGAGTCGGACACCAATGAGTGACTTTCACTTTCATACAGTCAAAGGCACTGGCATAGTCAATAAAGCAAAAATAGGTGTTTTTCTGGAACTCTCTTGCTTTTTCGATGATCCAGTGGATGTTTGCAATTTGATCTCTGGTTCCTCTGCCTTTTCTAAAGCCAGCTTAAACATCTGGAAGTTCATGATTTGAGTACTGTGGAAGCCTGGCTTGGAGAATTTTAAGAATTACTTTGCTAGAGTGTGAGATGAGTACAACTGTGCAGTAGTTTGAACACTCTTTGCCATTGCCTTTCTTTGGGATTGGAATGAAAGCTATGGGCAGAAATCAAAGTGCAGCTTTCTAAGTATTCAGCAGTCACATTTTCTGAAAATTTCAATATATATTAATATTAAAACTGGGTCCCCAAAATTTTGTCTTTATATGTCAAATAGGGTTAGGTTTTTGGTAATTACAGACAGATATTTCACCAAACCCCCAATAAGGATAATCTAAGATTTTGCAGGGGAGAAGGCAATGGCACCCCACTCCAGTAATCTTGCCTGGAAAATCCCATGGACGGAAGAGCCTGGTAGGCTACAGTCCGTGGGGTCACTAAGAGTCGGACACGACTGAGCGACTTCACTTTCACTTTTCACTTTCATGCATTGGAGAAGGAAATGGCAACCCACTCCAGTGTTCTTGCCTGGAGAATCTCAGGGACGGGGGAGCCTGGTGGGCTGCCGTCTATGGCGTCGCACAGAGTCGGACACGACTGAAGCAACTTAGCAGCAACAGCAGCAGCAAGATTTTGCAGAACGCACAGGGTAAGCTTTCACTTGTTTGGTCACTATTGTTCTCTAAACTACAGAATGCCTAGATCTCTGGTCGCCTACCCACCAAACACGAGTCATACACTCCATGCTCCTGGGCCCCCAGAGTCAGTTCCCACCGATTTCCAAAACACTCCTGGAGGAAGCAGTCCCCCTCCCACTGAGACCCAGTGAATAAAGCTCTACGGAAAAGCACTGCCTGGGGACTCACAGGATCCAGACCCAGTGCAAGACACGAGCGAAATGTGGTGGGAAAAAAAAAAAAAAGTGTAGGGACTTCCCTGGGTTCCAGGGGTTAAGAATCCACTTGCCAAAGCAGGGGACATGGCTTCGATCCCTGGTCCAGAAAGATCCCACATGCCCTGCGGTAACTAAGTCCCAGAGCCACAACTGCTGAGCCCATGTGCTGCTACTCCTGAAGCCTGCACACCTTTCAGCCTGTGCTTCCCAACAAGAGAAGCCACGGCAGTAAGAAGTCAGGCCACAAAGAAGAGGAGTCCCTGCTCTCTGCAACCACGGAAAGCTCAGGGGCAGCAACAAAGACTCACTGCCAAAACTAACTAAAATAAATCAATGTTTTTAAAAACAGGATAATAACTATAGCAAATATCTATAAAAAAAAAACTTGAAAAAAAAAAAGAACCTAGAGCACAGTGGAGAAAGTGAAGTTAAACAACACCCAAGTAATTACATCAATATAAAACACTTTGTGCCATGAAAGAAAATTAATAAACTAATAATTTAGATCGTGGGGTGGCATCAGACTTTAGAAGTCTGCAGATCAGTGAAAATATTTTCTTTTATTAACTTGGAGACATAAATAGGTTTGTCGGTTTTTTGATTTTGCCATGAAAGATCATTTAAAAAAAAAAAATAAGAACTACCATTTACCATCACCATGGTAACAAGAAGGCAGGAAAGAAATTATTTCTGAATTTTAAAAGAGTCGATTATTAGCAAGGTGAAAAGACAGTCTTCAGAATGGGAGAAAATAATAGCAAATGAAGCAACCGACAAACAACTAATCTCAAAAATATACAAGCAACTCCTACAGCTCAACTCCAGAAAAATAAACGACCCAATCAAAAAATGGGCCAAAGAACTAAATAGACATTTCTCCAAAAAAGACATACAGATGGCTAACAAACACATGAAAAGATGCTCAACATCACTCATTATCAGAGAAATGCAAATCAAAACCACTATGAGGTACCATTTCACACCAGTCAGAATGGCTGCGATCCAAAAGTCTACAAATAATAAATGCTGGAGAGGGTGTGGAGAAAAGGGAACCCTCTTACACTGTTGGTGGGAATGCAAACTAGTACAGCCACTATGGAGAACAGTGTGGAGATTCCTTAAAAAACTGGAAATAGAACTGCCTTATGATCCAGCAATCCCACTGCTGGGCATACACACTGAGGAAACCAGAAGGGAAAGAGACACGTGTACCCCAATGTTCATCGCAGCACTGTTTATAATAGCCAAGACGTGGAAGCAACCTAGATGTCCATCAGCAGATGAATGGATAAGAAAGCTGTGGTACATATACACAATGGAGTATTACTCAGCCATTAAAAAGAATACATTTGAATCAGTTCTAATGAGGTGGATGAAACTGGAGCCTATTATACAGAGTGAAGTAAGCCAGAAGGAAAAACATAAATACAGTATACTAACGCATATATATGGAATTTAGAAAGATGGTAACAATAACCCGGTGTACGAGACAGCAAAAGAGACACTGATGTATAGAACAGTCTTATGGACTCTGTGGGAGAGGGAGAGGGTGGGAAGATGTGAGAGAATGGCAGTGAAACATGTACAATATCATGTAGGAAACGAGTTGCCAGTCCAGGTTCGATGCATGATGCTGGATGCTTGGGGCTGGTGCACTGGGACGGCCCAGAGGGATGGTATGGGGAGGGAGGAGGGAGGAGGGTTCGGGATGGGGAACACATGTATACCTGTGGCGGATTCATTTTGATATTTGGCAAAACTAATACAATTATGTAAAGTTTAAAAATAAAATAAAATTGGAAGGAAAAAAAAAAAAATAAAAGAGTCGATAAAACAAGAACATGTTTAGTGTAGTGGAAAACCTTACTCACTGCATTATTATTTCTCTCTTTTTGTTTCAGGCTAGGAAAAACTTAAACAAAGATTGGCATTTTGTGACCATAGCACAAAATCCTTGGTGCTCCAAGTGTGGCCTCTGGACCAGTAACATCGGTATCACTAGAGAATTTCTGAGAAAGGCAAAATCTCAGGCCCCATCTCAAACCTACTGCACCTAAATCTGTTAACAAGGTGATTCACATCCACATCATAGTTGGAGAAACACTGTCCTAGAATAGAAAATGACCCTCCAATGGCTGAAATTCAGCCATAGCCATCTACACTGTGACTCAAAAATGATCTTTAATCCTCAAGAACCGTTTTTCTCTAAAATAGTAATAGAGAGATCCTGGAAAGACGAGGACACAGGATGAAACATAAAGCACAGGAGCTGGCACAAGGATCTGTCTTCTTTTACCTTTTAAACCCGATAAACTTGAAACATATGGGAGGCAGGTGTCAATCACAAATGACATTCACAGCTTTGCAGAAGGAGTTCCCCAGCTTCCGTGCATGGCAGAGCATCCAGAGACCGTGCTAAATTCTGAGTCCTATTCAGACAGCTAAGTCTCACCATTTGTTGTTCAGTTGCCAAGTCATATTCACTCTGCAACCGCATGGGCTGCAGCACACCAGGCTTCCCTGTCCTGCACTACCTGCCAGGGTTGCTCAAACTCATGTCTATTGAGTTGGTGATGCCATCCAACTATCTCATCCTCTGTCCCCCGCTTCTTCTCCTGCCTTCAACCTTTCCCAGCATCAGGGTCTTTCCCAGTGAGTTGGCTCTTCACATCAGATGGCCAAAGTACTGGGGCTTCAGTTTTAGCATCAGCCCTTCCAATGAATACTCAGGGTTAATTTCCTTTAGGATTGACTGATTTGATCTCCTTGAAGTCCAAGGGACTCTCAAGAGTCTTCTCCAGCACCACACTTCGAAAGCATCAATGGAGGGGGGCCTCAATAAAGTCCAAATCATACTTTGATATGCTGGATTAAATATTATATAAAATTAGTCACCTATTCTTTTTATATTTTAATGTGACTACTAGAAAACTTCTCATTTTCTAGTAAGTTTTAATGTGACTTACATTATAGATCCACTGGAGAGTACGGGTCAAGAAGTTCATTAGACTTATACATGCATCAACTCTATGTTTAAAGTAAGTATGGAGATGGATAAGTCCTAGACAATAACTGCAGAAACTGTGTTTAGGAGGTAGCCAAACTTAAAAGGGGATGGCAAGTGTTCAGCAGATCTTTTTATTTTAACAACTGCTGAGCAAGTGAGTCTTTTCTGAAATGAGGGGGCCGGGGAGGAGGGGTGGCAGGGGTCCCTGAATTTACATCCAAAGAAGCGAGAAACATCAAGTGTTTAATAAAAATAGAGCAAGGGGAGGAGTTGACACTAACTGAAAGGCAATCCCCCAGCGATGATGAGTTCTCTCAGAGTCCAGGAATGCAGAGGCGTAGAAAAGATAAACAAATTCCACTGACAATAGCCAATAATTTCCTGGCCTGAGCCACTCAAATCACCAAACCTTTCCACCCCTAAAATGGGAAAGGTGAAAACCACAAGCTCAGTACATGGATCCAATCAAGAAAGGTGTCAGGCCTGGAGAACACCAGGGGCTGACCATACTGATTTGCAGAGATGAAACTATAAATGAAAATGAATTCACAATTCTTGTGCACTACAAATAAAAACTAGAAAAACTTCCATGAGATTAAAAAGTAGATTCAAAAAAGTTTTTTTTTAATAAGACCTTACACTCCAGTGTGAAAACAGTATCCCCAACAATGGGAAAATGGTGCTGGGTTGGTCAGTTTGGGAATGGGGCTACCAATCTGAAACTAGCAGAGGAGCTGAAGCCATATCCAATCTGGGCAGATTCCTTTCATTCCCGCCTGGGAACAATCCCATCACTTAGGAAGCCTGGATCTCTGCCAAGGCTCTGCTTCTGCAGTCGGCTGGGGGATGGGCGAGGAGGGTGGAAATGTCTGGGCAGCTGGCTTTTATCACAAAGCCTTCTCTCTTCAAAAGACTCATCATGAATTTCCTAGACATGGTATAACACAGTATTTTAAGAGTTTAATAATACAAAAATATCACATTTAAAACATAAGTGTCCAATGTGTAGGAGGCCAATAACTACATAAAGGGAGGCTAGTGCTTATATGAAAATATATTCTAAAGGTTTTTAAATTCCTTTCATTAGGCTAAACCTCAACAAATCTATAAGGGAGAAAAAGAAACCAACATACTGAGAGCTTAATAGAAGCACCAGGTACTTCCCTACCTTGTCACATTTAAGAATGACTAACTTTTGATAAGAAACTTTTAAGTCACTCATGTATTAAAATTCATATGATCTTAACAACCTCAGGTTATGTTTCAGTTACGTTAGTCGCTCATCAGTCATGTCCAACTCTTTGCGACCCCATGGACTGTAGCCTGCCAGGCTCCTCTGTCCAGGCAAGAATACTGCAGTGGGTTGCCATTTCCTTCTCAGGGGATCTTCAGAATCCCATGAGGTAGGTGTTATCAATGTCCCCCTGTTCAGGATACGTGGGGAGGTAGAGTATCACACAACCAAGAGGTGCTGGAGCCTGGACGGAACTGCAGGTTTATGACATCAGACCCGCCGCATCGGCACCCTGAACTCTCACCTAACACTTGGCACTGCCTCACAGCCTTCACCCTCAGACAGGAGACAGAGGCTCAGAAGGATCCAGAGACTGACTGTCCGTCCTAACAAAGAGCCTACAGAGAGGAGCAAGGACTCACACCCATACCAAATGCTGAATTCTTCTCAAAAGCAGCTTCCTGTTTGCACCAAACCTTTGGCCCAGTTTGTAATGCTGTCACAAGTATGTTCTCCCTATGCCCCAGGGAAGAGTGGCTAGCCACTTCTCCCTTCTGTTCGCTTAGCTAAACTGCCAAGACTCCTACTACAGTTTGAGCTGCTGGCCCTTGAGGCATCTGAAAAATACCAAAGAGGATGGATGCTCTGCCGCTGCTGCTGCTCAGCCACTTCAGTCCTGTCCAACTCTTTGTGACCCGGTGGAGTGTAGCCCAACAGGCGCCTCTGTCCACGGGATTCTCCAGGCAAGAATACTGGAGTGGGTTGCCGTGCCCTCCTCCAGGGGATCTTCCCAACCCAGGGATCAATCCCACATCTCCATCTCATGCACAGCAGGCGGATTCTTTACCACTGAGCCACCGGGGAAGCCCTCTTCACAGTTATGTAGAAGTAAGTATTCAGGTCTAAAAATCTGTCATGGAATATAGAAAATCAAATGCATCTGTCCAGATGGATAAATTAGTGGGTGAGTCACATTAATTCTCATTAAAATTATAAGATTGAGGAAATTAAATACCACTTTGGAGGCCACATTATTAGAGCTTGCCTGATTTGATCCTGAATGCAATATCCTTAAATCCTGACTTTGGTGGATGAAGCAGAATAATGGGGTCAAAGCAGGAGGACAGGAAACCCTGGTTGCAGACCCAGCTCCACTGTGAGAATACAAAACTGTAGCCTGGGGCCCAGCACACCCCTTCTTGGAATGCAGTTTCCCCTCCACAAAACAGGGATGAAAATATTTATCCACTGCTTCACAGGGTTGTTGCAAGAAATGACTGAAGTAACATGTGAAATTGTTTTGTAAACCCTGAAGCCCTATAAAATCTGTTCTGAAAACACAGTGATGCTCTTGCCTGGTATGAGCCAGCATGAGAAAGGGTTTCAGGACCTCGGATGACGATGAGGGGGAACGCGGTCTGTCCCTCTCATCCCACAAACCCAGTAACTCAGCCTCCAGGTGAATTAACCACTGGATTCTCAGGTCACGAGCTGTGTTTTTAAACAACAGTAAGAGATAATAAACACGGATTTAAATAAAAGGCTTACAAACTCCGGAAGGCAAATCACCTCAGAAAGTGCCTTCCTAATCAAATCTCCAAGAGATGTCTAAGGATGCTCGAAGGGCGCTTTCATTGCTAGACCCTTTGATCAAATGCAAGATGAAGGATTTTACCTTAAAATTACTTAAAAATGAATGACATGTACAATGCTTAAATACTTTACATTTTTTTAAATCAACCAACAACAAAAAAAACTTAGGAAAACAAACCAATACCTTAAAATTGAATGTTCAGAACACTTCAGATAATCCTTTTCAGATGTTTTTATTTTCCCTCCATGTATCACATTATGGACACGCCAGTAGCAAAGTCCGTTACCAAACGTGCCAAGAAGATGCATATATGGGGAACAGCCCTTTAAAAAGAGGAGCAAAATAGCTCAAGATCTTCTAATTCAACTCCAGTAACAGCTGCCCCTCTCTTAAAATAAAGGATGCCTAATTATTGGTATTCATGTGGTCAGACTATACCATCAGAAGACAGAGCCACTCTTTCAGGCCACAACAGAAATCCTTTTAAGCCATTTGACATCTTGCACGGTGTAGTTTTAGGCTTGCACATATGCCTTAGCTAGAGACAGAAACTCACATGATTACAAACCTTAGGAAAAAAAAATTTTTTAAGACAGAGGCCAACATTTTTACAATAAATAAAAGAAACAGAATTTTAAACAATTACAGTACAAGGAAGCCAGTGCGCTGACAAATGACATGCTACTACGTTAATGATGGAAACTATGAATATTCATTACACAATAGTCATAAATAGAATGAAAGGATACCAGAGAGTGCTCATGGAGCAAAAACTCAGAAAGCTTTTAAAAGAAGAAGAAGAAAGAAGGAAAGAAAACACAGACGGCCTTAGACAATACTATTTAAGAAAGCGTTCCTGGGTGGAAACTTTGATCTAAGATAAGATAGGACAGTAAAGAAGGAATTTCCTTACAAAAAGGTAAATAAATAAACAGTATAAAATTACCCAGAATGACAGGAAGAGCTCTCAGTAAAAGCACATTTGGGGTCATCTTTGCTCAGGATGTCTGGGATAAGAATCCTGCAGTCTCCTAATTACTACCAAAGTTAGTTAAGCACTGCCACACCCCTCACATTCCCAACTCCCCACTTAAAGAAGGGACAAGCCCAGAGAAAAACCCAGCACACTGATGTGCAATCTGGAATGTTTAATTTGTATGTAACTTGAGAATAGGAGGAAAAACCAAAGATGCAAAACTTCACCTTCTAATGCAGGGGGCGAGGGTTCAATCCCTGGTCAGGGAGGTAAGATCCCACATGCCTGGCAGCCAGAAAAACCAAAACATAAAATAGAAGCAGGATGGTAACAAATTCAATAAAGACTTTAAAAATGGTTCACATCAAAAAAAGTCTTAAAAAATAAAAACCAAAAGAATCACAGATTTTGTTTCCCCCATGAGAAGCTAGAGACTTCTGGGAAAAGACACCACACTGGACAGACAGTCTTTCTAGAGGACAGTTTCAAGACAAGGACAAAATTCCCACAAGCTCTAGATGAGCAAAAACACGACTATGCAAATGGACAGTCATTCTACATTTTTAAAATATGTGCACAGATTATTCTAACTTGCTGTCTCCAAACTAACCATAGGGGCAAAAAACATGGTTACTAAATTATGGACAACACATAACATCTGGCCTGTACTGTTTAACTGGAGAAGAAAGGATCCTTTGGGGAAATGCCACAGGATGGACGGGCTGGGAAGAGGCCCCTACTCTAAGCAGGAAAATCACAGGATGGATGCGCTGGGAGGAAGCCCCTACTCTAAGTGGGAAAATCACAGGATGGATGGGCTGGGAGGAAGCCCCTACTCTAAGTGGGAAAATCACAGGATGGATGGGCTGGGAGGAAGCCCCTACTCTAAGTGGGAAAATCACAGGATGGACGGGCTGGGAGGAAGCCCCTACTCTAAGTGGGAAAATCACAGGATGGATGGGCTGGGAGGAAGCCCCTACTCTAAGTGGGAAAATCACAGGATGGACGGGCTGGGAAGAGGCCCCTACTCTAAGTGGGAAAATCACAGGATGGACGGGCTGGGAGGAAGCCCCTACTCTAAGTGGGAAAATCACAGGATGGATGGGCTGGGAGGAAGCCCCTACTCTAAGCAGGAAAATCACTGTGTCTGCAGTACTTCCATTTTGTTTCTCAATTAGCCCCACAGCCAGGGGCTACTCTAATATACTCTCAGCATTCATTTGCAGCTTTAAAATTCACACAATTCAATAATGAATGTTAATCGTCATTTAAATGCAAGGAACTTAGTGTTCCTTTTAAAAGGCCAACAATCCCACAAGTCCCTCCCAGCAGCTTCTTTAGCTGTCTGAAAGGGGGCTGTGGAGGTCACCCCCAGCTCTGCCACT
This sequence comes from Bos indicus x Bos taurus, assembly GCF_003369695.1. Taxonomy (NCBI): domain Eukaryota; kingdom Metazoa; phylum Chordata; class Mammalia; order Artiodactyla; family Bovidae; genus Bos; species Bos indicus x Bos taurus. Next base: position 111,775,934 of record NC_040079.1, read on the forward strand.
TCACAGCCCTGGGATCCTGAGCTGGTTGCTTAACTTCTCCAAACTTCCGTTTCCCCATGTGCAAAAGTAGAAATACTAATGCCAATATTATCTGCAAAAGTAGAAACAGCAATGCCAATATTATTGGGAAGACTAAATAATGTGCAGAAAGAACAATCATTTAAACAGTTTATTGGGTTTTTCTCAAGTCTCACCATCAATAAGTGATTAGTGAATTCCAAAAAAGGACAGAGAGAAAGAAAAAGATATTGTGTGAATTATGGAAATAAACTCACCAAAAAGACCCCAAATGTGTCTTCTACTTATTCTTTCAAGCACCACTTACTCAGCACATACTAGGTACAAAGCACAGTGTTGAACAAAGGAGGTTTAGAAAGAGTGAGAAATGACCTCTGCCCCCTGGAGCCAAACACTCTTGCTGGGGAAATAAAAGATGATTTTAAGGATGTGAGTATCTGCTCAGGTAACAGGTCCCAAGATCCTAATAAGAAGCACCTATGATGGGATAACATCCTGATGGGGGGAAAAAAAACTAATTCCTCAACACGTAGGCACAGGACAGACAGAAAGGGACAAAGGGCTGCAACCGATCATGAATAAGTTCCAGGAAAAATATTGGTAACCAAGGAAGAGAGCCACACAGACATCATCCAGAGAAACTACAGGGCAAGCACTGACCCAGAAGTGGGAAAGGATGGGGAGATTTTCCTCGCTCTATAGCTAAGGTAAGCCCTGGAGATCTTTCTGGAAATTGTCAACAGACACACACTGTAGATGTGGTGTATGTGACCACTGTTTCCTACTAAAACATTGGTTAAGAATGCTCACCACAACAGCCACGACATGGAAGCAACCCAAGTGTCCACTGACAGAGGAGTAGACAAGGAAGATGTGGTACATATATGCAAAGGAATATTACTCAGCCATAAAAAAGGAAATAGTGCCATCTGCAGCAACATGGATGACACAGAGAATGTCATACTGACTGAAATAAGTAAGACAGAAAAGGAGAAATATTCCATGACATCCATTCTATGTGGGATCTAAAAAGAAATGATACAAATCAACTTACTTACAAAACAGAAACAGATTCACAGAGTTAAGAGTTGCCAGTGGGGTGGGGGAGGGATGGAGGGAAGGGGTAGTTAGGGAGTTTGGGATAGACATATACACACTGCTTCATTTTAAATGGATAACCAACAAGGACCTACTGTACAGCCCAGGAAACTCTGCTCAATGTTATATGGCAGATTGGACGGGTGGGGAGTTTGGTGGAGAATGGATACATGTATATGTATGGCTGAGTCCCTTTGATGTTCACCCAAGACTATCACAACATTGTTAATTGGCTACATCCCAGTACAAAATAAGAAGTTTTATCTTCTTTATAAAAAAGAAGAATTCTTACCAATGCAGAGTCCATGACTGTCTCCTAGGATACAAAAGTCCACCCACCAAACCCATGGAGCTGACACACCCCACCAGTAGACACTCCCTGAGGCCATGGCAAGGCCACTGAGATGGAGGAGAAGGGGGCAGTGGCAGGAGGAAGACTCAGCCTGGACTTCAGAGAGCCCTTATCTTTAAAATAAGGAGGTTTCTTAAATTCTAGCACTGGTATGTCACAATAAAGCCAGCCATCGTGTGACCCCCAGCTTGTTGAGAGCACCTCGCCACCCCCCCAATAGATGGGAGAGCTCACACTGAGAGAAGGATGACACAGGCATCCCTGAGCATGAGGGCTGCTGTGAGTGGCACAGTGGAGCCCTGTAAGCAGAGTGCCCGCCATGTGCCCAGTCTGACAAAGGATGGACAGGTATTATCTGATTAATCATAGTAACACTGCCAGGACCTTCCCAGGTGGTCCAGTGGTTGGCGTCCATCTGCCAGTATGGGGGACATGAGCTCAGTCCCTGGTCCAGGGAGATCCCACATGCTGCCAGGCAACGAGCCCTGTGCACCACAACTGCTGAGCCCACAGGCCCTGGAGCACATGCTTCACGACAAGAGGAGACTGCACACCACAACAAGGGACGAGCCCCTGCTCACCTCAGCTAGGGAGAGCCCCTGCAGCAGTGAAGACCCAGAGCGGCCAGAAAGAAAAGAAACACAATAGAAGTTTAAAAATGTAGTGGTGCAGGGGCGGTTCAGTGGTAGGATTCTTGCCTGCCAGACGGGAGGCCCGGGTTCAATTCCCGGCCCTGCAGCCAGAGTCCCCTTTAGAGCATCCCTGGTGGCCCAGACAGTAAAGAATCCGCCTGCAATGCAGGAGACCCGGGATCACTCTCTGGGTTGGGAAGATGCCCTGGAGAAGAGAATGGCTACCCACTTCAGTATTCTTGCCTGGAGAATCCCCATGTAGAGAGGAGCCTGGCGGGCTACAATCCATGGGGTCGCAAAGAGTCGGGCACAACTAAGCGACTAACACTTTGACTTTGCAGTTAAAAAAAAATATTAATAGTAACATTGCGAGGTACACTATCCTTGCTGCACAGATAAGGAAAAGGAGGTGCACAAAGTCTGGGGCGTTGGGGTGGAGAACTCCACTGGACTGCGGAAGAAGTGAGACCCCAAAGCTCTTGTCCCTGTGCTTTCCACTCTGCACTCTGCTTCGCGGGGCGCTGGGGATGGAGAGAAGCCACGCAGCGCTGCAGGCGCACGGACAGCCAGCACCAACCACTTGAAAAATTTTTTTAATCTCAAAAAAAAAAATACCCAACCCATCAATTATTGAATCAGAAGTTCCTGAGAATCGTCCCTGAATTGGTGATCTTTGCTGATCTCAGAAATGGCGATAGATGTGCCACAGAAAGTTCATACACATTTTTCAGGTTTCTGCCTAGATTAAAAATACCCTGGGCTAATGGTGACCCAGGGCACACTTGTGGCTTTCATCACAGAACCATTTCACATACAGACTCCTAAGACCAATGGAAAATCAAGAAGATACTGAACAAAAGGCATCTCTCTCTTTTTCAAAAGTAAGTTTAAGAATTCCTCAAATAATCAAACATAACTGGCAGTTCTCTAACACAGAAGGCTTAAAAAAGTCACCAACAAAACTTACTATAACATGTACCTGAGGACCCTTTGATTATTAAATATCTAGAAGTAGAAATAATATCTTATGCTCACTACATTTCTTTATTTTGAAAAAACTCTTCTGAGACCTGAAGAAAAATGACAGCCTTCATTTAGAAAGTTACAAACATCAAGAGAAAAAAAAAATGATATCATCTCATGCAATACTGGAAAGGAAAAGATAAAAAAATCATTTGCAGATGACATGATTATATACCAAGAAAACCCAAAGGAAACCTCTGAAGAACAGTGGAACTAACAGAGTTGAGTTAAACAACAAAACACAAAATAAACATGTAAAAATCTATAGAAACAGGCAGAAAAGATAAAAATTAATTCTCATTCTTAATTAACAATTATTTTTTAAAAGAAGTCTCAAAATAGCATCATTGACAAATAAAAAAGCAGGTCACAAAAATTTTTTAAACTATAACAGTTTATGAAGAGATTTTTATTTTTTACAAAAGGCTTAAATGATATCAGAATATCCTATGTTTCTGGATTTAAAAAAAAATAAACTTTTTGAAAAGGATATTTTAAGTGTGAAAAGAAAACTTTTTACTAAATATAAAACTTTATATTTTAAACTTCCCTTTTTTATATCATCTATATTTTTTTACATTTTCATTAATGACCAGCTGTTTATTTTACAATATAAAACTACAACAGTATTAGAATTAATGGTAAAAATATCAAAAGCCTTCAAACTCAAAACATCTTTGAGTTTTGAGGCTGTATTTTAATCAATTTTCCAGTTTTCTTAAGCCTCTAAATATGTGTGAATTGAGTTATTAATATCAGAAATGAGTTTAACAAGACTGAGCAGTAGACACAGAGAAACACGAGAGAACTGACGAAGTTTCATTTCTTTCCCTTTATTTAGTCTCAAGATAAATGTAATTTGAAGCTTTAAAATAAAAAACAGGTGTGACAACAGGAATCGGCCCATCGGACTAGTCACTGGCCTCAGAGGTGAAAGGCCCGGTGGAAGTGGAAACCAGTTAGAGGCTCTCACATGTGAGCTAAATGGTCCCCAAACAAACAGCAGGAAGGGCTGGCAAATACATTCATTTTAAAAGTAAATATTAACTTAATGAGCTTAGTGACCGGAAAACTGATACTGCTCTCTTGAGATTTTTCACTTCCCTGCTCCTTCTCATCAAAAAAAGAAAGAAAAAAAATACTAAGAAGGCACACATTCTTCTAGTTCTGAGCCCACTGACAAGTACCAGAGAAAAATCTAAAAGTCACTCTCGGGACTTCCCTGGTGGTCCGGTGGCTAAGCCCTCCAAGCTCCCAATGCAGGGGTCTCGGGTTCAATTCCTCGTCAGGGAACTGGAGCTCACATGCAGCAACTGAGACCTGCCACAGCCAATTAAATTAAATTAAATATAAAAATAAATAAATCAAAAAATAAAAATCACTCCTTACATCTGAGTACTCAAAACCTCCCAACTTGATCAGTGGTAAAAGCAGAAAGATAAAGTAAATCAAATAATACACATGCACAACTAGTCCATGAAACGCAGCAGGGAGCACAAGGAAGTTCAGGCCTTTTTTTAGGGGCTATAATTCTGTCGACTAGTTGCAGAACAGGGGTCAATCATTATACGGCATCTGCCTCACCCGCCTGCAACTACCCTTACCCGCACCAGTCACGCACCAGAAAAGAATCGTGTTTGTCACAGTGGGAGGATGTAAAAGCAGCCACAAAGGTTACTCAATGGATGAGACCCAGTGCCTGGACTGGTAAAGAGCTCAGGCCAAAGAAAGCCCAGTGGCTACCAGTTAGATCACTTGCTTCAGAGAAGAAGGAGTGGAGGGTCCCCACCAAGAACAAGCAGTTTCAGTGAAAAAAGGAAACCCAATGACAGTGGAAGCATAGGAAGGGAGGAAAGAAGGAAAGAGGGATGGAGGGAAGGAGCAAAGGGAGAAAGGAAGAAAGGGAGGAGGGAAGGAGGCAGAAATGGTCTCTTTTCTCAGCACCCATCCTACTAATAAAAAGGAATATGAAGCGTTCAGTATTTCTCTCCATGCCCACCTACAAGCCTTTTTTTTTCTTACGAAGATCTATTGAAAAGATCTGCCTGTTTTCTCTTTATTTTTAGCCTTCACAAACATTCCAGTTGTCACAGTTGGAAATAAAAATGAAGCTAGAGTCACTTCACATGCACAAGCTAATAATCCCACGTGTATACATAGCCAGAACTTGGAGAAAAGAAATGAATTTATCATCTGACACTTTCTGTTCAATATTAACTATCTACCTTATTTAAGGAAGGCAATGTACATCCTCTGAAAGGTGTTCTGACACTGTTTTCTGAACACACCAGTTAAAACCCACACCAGCATCACCCTCATGTCTCCAAGCTCCAACCAACCTACTGGCAGGCTTCTTGGTGATCCAGGGTACCTCACGCAACAGATAACCTTCCATACCCTTCACTGGGGCAGTGCCTTAATGTCTAACCGGAAATTTATATTAAGTAATCAAGGATCAAGCTTATGTCTCAAACCATTCCACCTAAACCCCATCTATATCCAGATAAAAAATGGCAATCAAAGCACAGTTTTAATAAAACCATGAAACTGAAACCTGAAATGTAAAGAGCTATTTAGACAAGAGACCTCCTGGATCTCACACTAACCAACCATATTCTCTTCACAATTGATTTCATCTACCTGGACCTCAGTTTCCCCTCTGTAAAATGGTTACGTGTAACTTGGTTCAAAAATAGCATAGCTCGGCTGCAGGAATCTTTTAGGCTCATTCACTCCCTGTGCCTTATTAGCAAAACCATTCATCTATTAGAATTACTACCCAACACGAATTGCACCTTTGTAAGAATGTGGGGTCCTTTCTCCATCTATCTGCGACACCACAACACGGTGCCTGTGCACTGCTCCTCCCTTCTCCTAGGAGGGCTTTCCTCATAGCTCAGTTGGTAAAGAATCCACTTGGAATGCAGGAGACCCCAGTTCAATTCCTGGGTTGGGAAGATCCCCTGGAGAAGGGACAGGCTACACACTCCAGTATTCTTGGGCTTCCCTTGTGGCTCAGCTGGTAAAGAATCCGCCTGCAATGCGGGAGACCTGGGTTTGATCCCTGGGTAGGGAAGATCCCCTGGAGAAGGGAACAGTTACCCACTCCAGTATCCTGGCCTGGAGAATCCCATGGACTGTATGGTCCATGGGGTCGCAAAGAGTCAGAGATGACTAAGCGACTTTCACTTTTAACTTTCATTTCTCCTAGGAAGCAGCCTAGAAAAACGTCAAGCACACACCGGCATCAGACAGACTACCTTGTACTTACAGACTAACTGAGTTTCTAGCTAAGGGGCTTTGAGCAAGTCACAGCATCAATGAACTTCAACTTCCATATGAACCATTCATTGATTTCCCTTTTTTCTGATGTTTCCCCCGTATAGAGAACACATATGTTCTACAAAGCTGAGATCAGACTTATACACAATGGCTGCTTTCACTTAACATAGTCATTTTTATTTTTTAGTATTTCATAAATTTTCTGCAATGAGCATCCTTACTTTTCTTCATATAAATATTAAAACTACTCAGTGATAAATACATAATTGTGATAAGAAGGGAAAATTGTGAACCAGAAAAAAAATGTCCAGGGTGACTTCAATATGCTGTGTTGCCTGAACAAAAAATATTTAAATGAGAGAAAAAAGTGTGTGTGTGTGTGTGTGTAGAGAAAGAAAGTGCTAGTCACTCGGTCATGTCCAACCCTTTGTAACCCATGGACTCTAGCCCACCAGGCTCCTCTGTCCATGGGATATTCCAGGCAAGAATATTGGAGTGGCTTGCCATTATGGCAATGGGTTGCCATTTTCTGCTCCAGATCTTCCCAACTCAGGTATCAAACCCACATCTCCTATGTCTCCTGCATTTACAGGCAGATTCTTTACCCACTGAGCCATCAGGGAAGCCACATATATATGTGTATGTGTGTGTATATGTATATATAAATTTATATATACATTTACACAATGGATATGCCAATGGAGGAGATGTAAGAGACGTAGGTGATTCCTGGATCGGGAAGATCCCCTGGAGGAGAGCATGGCAACCCACTCCGGTATTCTTACCTGGAGAATCCCATGGACAGAGGAGCCTGGAGGGCTACAGTCAATGGGGTCACACAGAGTCAGGCACGACTGAAGTGACTTAGCACACACACACACACACACATATATATAATATCATAATAAGGGACACAAAAGGAACATTGTGGATACTAAAAGTGAATCAACCATAATTATGGTCACCCAATTAATGTGTTTCATACAGGTTTTAACATTTTTATTTTCTAATAAGTGTAGCGAGGGTAACATAAAGATAGATTTGCGTATCTTGCAAAGTACATATTTATCTTTTCCTTTCATGGGACAAAGCTCTTGTTCATGTAACACACCATTTAGGTAAAGTAATGCAAATCTCCTGGGGAGAGTTCTGAGCTCAATTAGGGCATCTTGGAACAGGCCATATGTTACCAAGTCTTCTGCATACCTGAACCCCAATACCTAATGACCCAAGGATGCTCATTCATAAAATTAAATAGTCTGCCTTTTAGGAGAAGAGAATCAAGCACTGCAGAACATTCTCCATCATATTCACCTGAAGACAATATAAGGCGAGCTATACAGCTGAAGAAGATTTAAAATAAATGACCAGGGACTTTTCTAGTGGTCCAGTGGTTACGACTCCACACTTCCTCACAAGGGGCACGGGTTCCATCCCTGATCAGGAAATTAAGATCCCGCATGCTGCACTGCTGCTGCTAAGTCGCTTCAGTCATGTCCAACTCTGTGCGACCCTATAGATGGCAGCCCACAGGCTTCCCCATCCCTGGGATTCTCCAGGCAAGGAGTGGGTTGCCATTTCCTTCTCCAATGCATGAAAGTGAAAAGTGAAAGTGAAGTCGCTCAGTCGTGTCCAACTCTTAGCGACCCCATGGACTGCAGCCTACCAGGCTCCTCTGTCCATGGATTTTCCAGGCAAGAGAACTAGAGTAGGGTGCCATTGCCTTCTCCACATGCTGCACAGTGAGGTCAAATAAATAGAATTTAAAATAAATGAGCATCAATAACACAAAAGATGTAATTCATGCCCTGAGTGACTAACATACAATTTTATTTCATCAATCTTATCTCTTCTTTACCTATAATGTTTTTAATTAATGCATTTTTCATTAAAATTGAAAAAATAACCATAAGTTACTCTTACTCCTTCTTAACCTATTGTAGATATTATCTACTTAGTCCCTTCTTTGTTAAACATTTCTTTATCACTGTCTGTATTTTTCTTCGGAGAAGGCAATGGCAACCCACTCCAGTACTCTTGCACTTTTCTTGTAGCTAAAATACCTAGAAAATCAATGTGATGTTAGGAAATACACAATTGTAGAACTAAGACTCTATTTTCAGGACCAAAACTTAGGACATATGATCTAAAATCAAGAGCTGTTCAAAAAAATTCAGACTGCATGTGATTGTACCAATATCCATCTTCAACTCACTTCTAATAGTTCAGTAACAGATATTTTAGAAGAGTGGGTCTCAGTCATTTCTATCATCAAACACACTTGTGGGATATGACACACTCTCAAAACCTGACCTGCACTAACTATAACATCAGTATTCTCAAGGTGTGTGATCTGGGATAGGAGGAATTTTCCTGCCCCCAATCTCTATTCAGGGAGCATTTAAAAAACGTCCACCCTCCACACCATCACTGTTTTATAGAGCTGGTGCAATCCCCATTTTTGAAAATCCTTTAAAATAGAACAAATCATGCTCTGAGATAAGTAGAGTCATAGCCCAGCCTTACAGCAAGGAACAGACTAAAGGAACATATTTCTTTGGTTTCCACTAAGACATATGTCATGGGTAATTGTTTCATACTTGGCACATTCCCACGGGCAAACTCTGGAATGTGCCAGACTCCTGGTCCTGTAACTGCAGCTCAGCCCTGTTCTTTCCCACTCGAGAAAATACATCAAAACACAATGGAGACATCTCAATCTGCTATTTTTTTTATAGGAAGCTATTTGCATAGTTAATATTTCAGCTGATCAGAACATAGCAAAACACAGAATATGAAGATACATTGTAAACATCACACTTTATAGGCATTTCACATGAGAGTATGCAGAGACTGAGATAACACGATCCACAGATTCGAAAACACATGGAACCGAAGACTTCAAGACCTTCCCAGACGCTCCATCCAGTTCCAAGTCTCTTTCAATACTTCTGATTTGCCAGGTTGGAAAAAACTATCCTTGGAAATTCAAATAAATACTCTACCTGATACAATGTAGGCTGAGTCTACAATTACATGTTGAAGCAGATTTTCTACTTTAACTATATGGTCATAATAGTGTTTAAAAAGTTTTTCCCACACATTCATTAGCCATGCATGTAAGATATAACATCATGCAATTTAAAATTTAGAGTAGCTATTTAAAATACTTACACATTGACTTCCCTGGTGGCCCAATAGCTAAGACTCTCTGCTCCCAGTGCAGGGGACCTGAGTTTGATGCCTGGTGAGGGAACTAGATCCCACATGCTGCTAGGACCCAGTGCAGCCAGACAGACAAATAAAAAGAAATATTTTTTTTAAACTTACACAAAAAGCTATTAATCTCATTATTTTAAAATTTAAGCATATAATGTTCCAGTGTAAGACACTGTAATAAAGAGTACTGTCATACTTTCAGATCATAAAACTTACACAGTTTTAAGAAAATGCCCAGACTCGTATACTGAAAAGGAAGGGAGAGAGGGAGGAAGAAAGGGAGAAAGGAAGGAGGGAGGGAGGAAAAGAAAGGAAGGATGGCAGAAAAAAGTAAAAGAGAAACTAAAATTTTAAAACTGAATAAAAATTGAAGGATAAGCAGAACCTACTTTATATTTCAGAAAATACCCTGATATCAATAAAGACTGAAGGCAGGAGGAGAAGGGGACGACAGAGGACGAGATGCTTGGATGGCATCACCGACTCAATGGACTTGAGTCTGAGCAAGCTCTGGGAGATGGTGAAGGACAGGGAAGCCTGGCGTGCTGCAGTCCATGGGGTCGCAAAGAGTCGGACACGACTGAGCGACTGAACAACAACAACTTTATATATTGAAAATAAAATGGACTCAGAAGGAAAAAGTGAGTATTCCTTCCTGAAGAGCTCCTTCAGGAAGCCAGACATGGATCCATTCTGGAGAAATCAAACTTGCATTTTGGAACCAGCATTTTGCTAGTTCCAAGTTTTGATAACTGAGGCTTTTGTAAATTTTATGACACAGAGAATAAGAAGAGTCATGAGTGTTTTGGACTGTGTGTGAGCGTTAAGTCACTTCAGGCGTGTCTGACTCTTTGCAACCCTGTAGCCCTCCAGGCTCCTCTGTCCATGGGATTCTCCAGCTAAGAATAGTGGAGTGGGTGCCACCTGAGAATCACCTTTGGACTGTTAAAAAAAAATTAATAAATGTATCATCCTCAGAGAAGCATCATTAGGCATCCCAGAGCCCTAAAGGTCAGCACATTCCCAATCGAGTGTAGATGAGGATTCCAGTCCTCAGAGAACCCTCACCCCTGGCTTAGTTCATGGTTACGGCTCCATGAATAAGAGGCCATTTCAAACCTGTGTGCTGTGCTTAGTCATTCAGTCATGTCCAACTCTTTGTGACCCCATGGACTGTAGCCCACCAGGCTTCTCTGGCCATGGTGATTCTCCAGGCAAGAATACCGGAGTGGGTTACCATGCCCTCTCCAGGGGATCTTTCCAACCCAGGGATTGAACCCCGGTCTCCTGCATTGCAGGCAGATTCTTTAACAGCTGAGCTGCCAAGAAAGACCAACACAACCAAGCTAGTTAAGGATTTGAGGATTATAAATTAGCGGCTCAAATTTCAGTCAAAAGGAAAATGGGTATAACGTACTTCGTATAGCTGGATCCATTTTGAACCTGTTGAGGAAAATCATAAGTACCTGGGTTGCATAGAGAGACTTCCTAAGCCAGAGGTCAGCTTTCTGTAAGTGAATTCAAACACACAAATGAAAGCACTGTCCGTAAGGGAACACCAGCCGCCGTACAGGAGAGGCTTCCTACAGTCTAACGCAGCAGCTGTCAGGATGCACAGTGCCCACAGAGACAGAGAGGATGCTGTTCAGCGCTTTCCACTTCCGTAACATTGTGTCTTTGGAGAATGAAGACTATCAAAGCGATGAACTCTCTCAAATTGTCATACGTTTTGCATTTTGGGACATGTACCTCCTCTCTGAACCTTTAGAGCACTACCCAGACATTCTAGCCACTGTCTGGGACTAGATATAATTATGGCAATTATGTCTACCATAATTAGGGAGAGGGTAAATGTGATCAAACATTTATAGAAAGGAAAAAATGAAGCACAGACGAAGTTTTAAGAATCCGAAAATTTCAACGCAATTTCCAAAGAGAGAATTAAAGAGGAAATGATGTTCTTTCTCAGCCATCTAAAATGCTGAACTGGAAAGATAATGACTTACCAAAGTACTGACATCATCAGGAAACTGTCTGTTAATTTCTAGACCTCTTTTCAGGTGACAGGTTCATAGCATCCCAGGTTGGCAAACATGGCCATGGCAAGAGGAAAACAGGATATAAAGTAATATAAAATCTTAATATAAAGAGATTGAGTCTGTGCCCAAGCCCAGAGCTGTAAGCCAACAGGGGCTGGTCAATCTGTGAATGCCAGTGGCATGATCTTGGAAATCAACTAGAGTGAGAGTCAGGTTCTGAGCACATTCAGAGCCTGGCGTAAAACAGACATCGATTCAGCCGTCCCTCAGTACCATCGGCGTGGATGCTGAGTTCCCTATAAAAAGCATCGTAGTTCTGCACATAACACACACATTTTTCCATATATTTTATTTTTTTCCGTATACTTTTTTTACCTTTTTATTTAATACTGGGGTATAACCAATTAATAATGTTGTGACAGTTGCAAGTGAACAGTGAAGGGACTCAGTCATACATACACATGTACTCCTTCTCCCCCAAACTCCCCTCCCATCCAGGCTGCCACATAACATTTAGCAGAGTTCCACATTTCCCCCTATACTTTAAAATCATGTCTAGATTACTTATAATACCTAATACAATGTAAATGATATGTAAATAGTTGCAAGTACAATGTAAATATTTGTAAATAGAATGTAAACGCTACATAAATAGTTGCCAGCATGCAACAAATTCAACCTTCACTGCTTGGAGCTTTCTGGGATTTTTTTTTTCCCCAAACATTTTCAATCCAAGGTTGGTTGAATGCATGGACACAAAAGCCATAGAGAGGGAGGGCTGACTGTGAAGGCCTGCTGCACAAATCTCTGATTAGGAAAGGATCATGACAAGTTGATCTTGTTTCCCTGGTGGCTCAGATGCTAAAGAATCTGCCTGCAATGAGGGAGACCTGGGTTCGATCCCGGGTTAGGAAGATCCCCTGGAGAAGGGAATGGCAACCCACTCCAGTACTTTTGCCTGGAGAATCCCATGGACGGAGGAGCCTGGTGGGCAACAGTCCACAGGGTTGCAAAGAGTTGGACATGACTGAGTGACTAACAACAACAACATAACAAGAAAGATGCCTTGGGAAGGCTGGAGTGGAGGCGTGAGAGACGGAGCAGTAAGGCCGATGAAAGGCTGCTGGCATAAAACAAGTAAAGGTGATGAAGTCCTGACCTGAAGTGGCAGCAGCTGGACTGGTAATTAAGGCATTAAAATAAGAGATGACTGTCTGATAAGGTGGAAAGGCAGGTGAGAGACGGATGATGAAAGGCCTTAAAAGTCAGTTTGGACTTGAACCTGCAGCTAACATGGGGTTTTTAAAGCATTAAGCAGGAGCACAGCACAATTTACATTTTAGATCTGTTATTCTATTAGAATAGGAGGCAAGCTGTAGGCAGGGATGCCAGTCAGAAGGCTACTGCTGTCCAGACAAGAGAGGCTGAATGCTTACCTCAGCAGGGGAAAGGATGGAACACGAGGGAATAAGAACCGACCCAAAGCATGGATGTGGGGCTTAGAGGAATGTGTAGAATGGGGTCATGTTTCTGCCTTCAAAAATCATGTGGCTGTGAAAGCAACCACTGAGATAGGAAAGAGAAAGGACGCACATTTAGAGAATATAGGAATTAGTAACACAGGTGACCGCTGAACAATTAGGGGTACCAACACCCTGCTCAGCCAAAAACTTGAATATAGGGCTTCTCTGGTCGTCCAGTGGTTGAGAATCCACCTGAAAATGCAGGGGACACAGGTTCGATCCCTGCTCTGGAAAGACTTCCCCCATGCCGAGGAGCAACGAAGCCCCTGTGCCACAACGACTGAGCCCGAGCACCTGGAGCCTGCGCTCACAACTCCTGAGCCCGTGCAGCTACAGCCTGCACTCACAGCTACTGAGCCCGTGTACCCAGAGCCTGCGCTCACAGCTACTGAGCCCGTGTGTCCAGAGCCTGCGCTCACAACTCCTGAGCCCGTGCAGCTACAGCCTGTGCTCACAGCTACTGAGCCTGTGCACCCAGAGCCTGCGCTCACAACTACTGAGCCCGTGTGTCCAGAGCCTGTGCTCACAACTACTGAGCACGTGCACCTGCGCTCACAACTACTGAGCCCGTGCACCTACAGCCTACGCTCACAACTCCTGAGCCCACGTGTCCAGCGCCTGCACTCACAACTCCTGAGCCCATGTGTCCAGAGCCTGTGCTCACAACTACTGAGCACGTGGGTCCAGAGCCTGTGCTCATAACTACTGAGCACGTGTGCCTCTGCTCACAACTACTGAGCCCATGCGCCCAGAGCCTGTGCTCTGCAACGAGAGGAGCCACCGCAGCATGAAGCCCAGGCCTAGCCCTCATTCTCAGTGACTAGAAGAAGCCCAAATGCAGCAACGAAGACCCAGCACAGCTAAAAACAGAGAAATATATACAGCTTAAAAAAAATAAATCTGAGTATAACTTGATAATCAGCCCTCTGTATCCACAGTTATGCACCCACAGATTCAACCAACTGCATTTGCTTTAAAAACAATCCATATGTGAGCCAACCGCTGTGGTTCAAACCCATGTCATTAGAAGGCCAACTGTATTTGATGCACTGAAATCCAGGTGACTACAAGATACAGAAGCAGAAACATCCAATGGGCAGCTGGATAGACTTAACCATGCTCAGAGCCTCTGCTGAAATGCCTATAAGAGGGAAGAGACAGGAAACGCAGATAAGGAAGTAAAGAATCATGGTTTTCTCAGGGTATATGATCAGTAATGGGACTGCTGGGTCATATGGTAGTTTTATCTTTAGTTTTTTAAGGAACCTCCATACTGTTCTGCATAGTGATTGTATCAATTTACATTCCCACCAACAGTGTAAGAGAGTGGATGAACCTAGAGTCTGTCATACAGAGTGAAGTAAGCCAGAAAGAGAAAAACAAATATGAACGAAGATATACAGAATCTAGAAAAATGATACTGATGAACCTACTTGCAGGGCAAGAACAGAGACACAGACAGAGAGAGCGGGCTGTGGACACACGGTGGGAAGGAGAGGGCGGACAGACTGCGAGTGGCCCTGACATGCACTCTCCCACGTGTAGAGAGCTGGCGGGGCTGCAGCACAGCACAGGGGCCTCAGCCGGGGTCCATGGTGCCCAGAAGACGTGGGGCGCGGGGCTTCAGAGGGAGGGCACATATGTATACAAATGGCTGATTCACACTGCGGAACAGCAGAAGCTAATACAGCATTGTAAAGCAGTTACACTCTACTTTAAAATAAATTTTAAAAATAAAATAAATTATACAAATAAAGGAAAGAATCAATTACACAAGCTTCTGGAGTGGACAAAAGGGGAAGGAATCAGGAGAAACCAGAAGAGGAAAAAAAGACATATCTTCCTCTCAGGTAGAGAAAAACAGGAAGTATGATTGTAGCAAATAATGTACATATATAGGCAAGGGGCTAATACCTAATGTTGTTAAGGGCTCTAAGAAGGTTGTTATCAGTTGAATTGTATCTACCAAAAATGTCTATGTTTAAGTCTTAAGTTACCCCAGTACCTCTGAATGTGATCTTACTTGGAAACAGGGTCACTGCAGATGTAATTAGTTAAATTAAGATGAATTTGTAACAATAGTCATTTATGGATGTAAGGGTTGGACCATAAAGAAAGTTGAGCGCTGAAAAATTGATGCTTTCAAATTGTGATGCTGGAGAAGACTCCTGAGAGTCCCTCAGACAGCAAAGAGATCAAATCAGTCAATCCTAAAGGAAATCAACCCTGAATGTTCATTGAAAGGACTGATGCTGAAGCTGAAGCTCCAATACTTTGGCCACCTGATGTGAAGAGCTGACTCACTGGAAAAGACCTTGATGCTGAGAAAGACTGAAGGCAAGAGGAGAAGGGGGCAGCAGAGGATGAGATGGGTAGATAGCATCACCAACTCAATGGACATGAATCTGAGAATGGTGAAGGACAGGGAAGCCTGGCATGCTACTCTTCAGGGGGTCACAAAGAGTCAGACATGACTTAGCGACTGAACAACAATAAACCAGAGCAGAGATTGAGTGAGCCCCTAATTAGAGTGAGCCCCTGATTCAATATGATTGAGGTCCTTATTAAAAAAAGGTGGGGGGATTTGGATACACACCCACCGAGGGAAGATGATGTGAAAACACATGGAAAAGAGGACCATCTACAAGTTAAGGGAGGAAGCCTGGAATAGATGCTTCCTTCACAGCCCACAGAAGGAACCAAAGCTGCCAACACTTGGACTTCAGACTTCTGATCTTCAGAATTGTGAGATAATAAAATGTCTGATGTTTTTCCATGGAAACTCTAGCAAACTAATAGAGAGCGAACGTCATGTAGAAAAGGAAGGAGGGTTGGATGAGGGCAGTTAGAAGGTTTGAGGGGAGTGGAAATGTTTCAGCAGGAAACAGGTCAGCCACACAGCACAAGACTGTGCACTGCTGCCTCGGGTTCCAGCAAAGAACGGAGATGATAGATTTATTTACAGAGTGATTTTCTCAAGCAGCTTTGGCAGCCACTGGGTAGACAGGAAAAGACGCCAGGTCAAAATCGAGAGCTGGCAGAGTAGATTACAAGCAAAGTACAAAGGGGTAAGGCCATTGAGGATACTGTCAAGGGAGAGATATACTATGAACAGAAAGGAAATAGGGAAGGGAGGATCAGTTGTGGGCTGGAAGAAGGAGGCAAGGTAGGCAGAGGAGGGGTCCTCTGCAAACTGGAAACCAGCATAGAAGAGATACAAGGAGTATAACCTAAGCAAGAGGGCTAAGGAACCACTGTTACCAAAATTTAGTATTTTAGATGAGAAGTCAGGGAAGTGCGAAGCTGCAACATTGTATACAACACACACATCATTCACAAGACACTGAGAGCTCCAGTGATGAAGACAGTTAGGGTGAAAAAAGAATGCAAAGGCTTCTGCCATCCACAAAGGATGGAAAAGAATCACCAGGAATATCCCCAAAATATTTGTACCTAACCCCTAGTCTCTGGTTCACATTAAAAAATCACTGCCCTATCTATTATTTGGGGTATCAGAGTTATACCTTTATACAAAATAACAAAAGAGGGACAAGAACTAGAAACTCAGATCAATGTACAATGCCCCATCTATCTCCCAATCTGGGTTGGCTGAATCCATGGGTGTGGAACCCCCGATATGGAGAAATAACTGTAAAGTTCACATGGATTTTTGACTGTGTGGAGGTTCAGAGTCCCTAACACTGGAATTGTGAGTATAGAGGGAGTGTACCTCAACATAATAAAGAGAATATATGACAAGTCAAAGCTATCATGCTCAACGGTGAAAGCTTTCTCTCTCAAATCAGGAACAAGAAAAGGACAGCCCTTTTCACCACTCTTATTCAACAAAGTACCAAAAGTCCTAGCCAGAGCAATTAGGCAAGAAAAAGAAATAAAAAGCATTAATTGGAAAGAACATAAACCTGTCACTATTTGCAGATGACATAATGCTAGATATGGAAAACTAAAGAGTCCGCCAAAAAACTGCTAGAAGCAATAAACGAAGACTTCCCTGGAGGCCCAGTGGTTAAGAATCAGCCTGCCAATGCAGAGTGCATGGGGTCAATCCCTGGTCCAGGAGAACTCCACATGCCTCAGGGCGACTAGACTCATGTACAGAGACTACTAAACCATGTGCCACAAGTACCGAAAGCTGAACACCCTAGGGCCCATGCTGTGCAACAAGAGAAGCTGTCGCAATAAGGAGCCTGCACCCTGCAACTAGAGAGCTGCAGCGAGAGAAACTAATTGCCCTGCTCCCTGCAACTGGAGAAAGCCCACACACAGCAACAAAGACCCAGCACAGCCAAGAACAAAAATAAAGAATTTTTTAAAATAAAGAATAAATTCAATAAAGTTTCAGGATGCAAAAATCAATGCCCAGAAATCTGTTGTTTCTATATACAAATAATGAACTATCAGAAAGTCAAATTAAGAAAACAATTCACTTTACAACTTAATCAAGAATCTAAAATATCAATGAATAAATTTAACCAAGGAGGTGAAAAAAAACCTGTATACCAATAACTATAGGACACTGATGAAAGAAAGAAATGGAAAGATATATAACTGGAAGAAATAATATTGTTAAAATGTCCACATCACCCAAAATAGCAAATAGAATCTAATTTCACAATTCTTATAGAAATAGTGTAAACAATTCCAAAATCTGTATAAAACCACAAAAGACCCTGAATTGCCAAAGCAATCTTGAGAAAGAAGAACAAAACTGGAGGCATCATGCCCCTGATTTCAAGCTATATTAAAAAGCCACAGTAACCAAAACAGTATGGCATAAAAAGAGACACATAGGTAAGTGGAACAAATAGAAAGCCCAGAAATCAACTCACACATCTATGTTCAGTTAACGTACAAAGGAGCCAAGAATATACAGTGGGGAAAGGACACTCTAATAAATAGTGTTGGGAAAACTGGGTATCTATATGCAAAAGAGTAAAACTATCTTACTCCATACACAAAAATTCTCTATCTTACCCCATACACAAAAAATAACTCAAATGGATTAAAGACTTGATTATAAGACCTGAAACCCTAAAACTTCTAGATGAAAACACTGGCAGTAAGCTCCATGACATCAATCTTTACAATAATTTTTTGGACCTGATACCAAAAGCAAAAATAAATAGCTTCTGCACAGCAAAAGAAACTATCAACAAGGCAACCGGATTACAGAAAGAATTGCAAAGGCAGTCCACTGAATGGAAGAAAATATTTGCAAATAGTGTATCTGGTAAGGGATTACTATCCAAAATATATAAAGATGTAATACAGTTTAACGGCAAAAACCAATCATATTTCAAAAATGAGCAGAGAATCTGAACAAACACCAAAGAAGACATACAGATGACCAACAGATGTACTGTAGAGCCCTGTAACTATAGTTAATAACACTGTCCTGCACATTTGAAAGTTTCTAAGAGAGTAAGAGTCTGTGTGAACTCCAGGAGTTGGTGATGGACAGGGAGGCCTGGCGTGCTGCAATTCATGGGGTGGCAAAGAGTCAGACACGACTGAGCAACTGAATTGAACTGAACTGAACTGAAATCTTAAAAGTTTTCATCACAAGAAAAAAAAATTTTGTACCTATGTATAGGGACAGATGTGAACTAGACTTATTGTGGTGATTACTCTGCAGTATGTACAAACACGGAATCATTATTGAAACTAATACAATATACTATAAGTTAATAAAGAAAGAAGGAAAGTAAGGAGGGTTAGAGGGGGAAAGGGAAGGAAAAATAAAAAATTCTTCCAAAGAAATCCACATTTCTTTTTCTCTTTCTGTTCAAAGTCAAACATTTACACAACCTACAGAAATACTCTACATGAATAAGGGAGCAGCTACCACGCTCCCCGTCTAGGCACTCTAGAGAAAGCCACTCCTTGAGATAAGGCGCTCTCCAGCTCATAAACACTGAGGAAGGAGTCGCCACACCTCACGCATATCTAAGAATCGCACTCAGCCCCCAGATTCCAAGACTCAAATCTTAATTGGATTCCAGTGGACTGTGAGTTCCCCAACTCCCACAGGAGAAGTGGAAGACCATGAAAGGAATTCAAGAAAATTTCTACCATTATAATCTGAAAATGATCATACAAAAACCTCAGTGACTTCTTGTTTACATAAGCACGGATCTAGTACACATTTCTGATCTTGGTAAAACTGTAATTTTATGTTGACTGTTTTGCAGGATTCTGCGCTGCCCTGACAGATAGAAAGCAACTTGAAGATCACAGCCTTACTGACTGGTTTTACCAATGAGAAAACTGAGTCCTGGATAAAGTAAATACCTGCACAAATAGCTAGGAAGTGGCAAATGAGAACCCATGTTGGCTGACCCTGGGATGAACTTTCTTTTCATTTGCAACATATATTCACTCATATTCAATAGTTTTTTTGAACATTAACCACATGCAAGACACAGAGGAACTACAAAACTGAATGCAGGCAGTCATCCCTTCAGGGAATCTAAAAAATGGTAGGTTTTTAGATACTAGTTTTACAGTCTTAATATGCAAATCATCGCACGAAGTCTTTGAAATTTTAAGGGAATATCTGAAAATAATTCTCCTCATAGACTATATACTTACCTTTGAATTTAATCTTTCCATCCTCCTTGTAGCCCTTCAACTACAGAAGGCAGATATCATGTTAAGAGCATCAATAATGATGGCAATGATGAGGACAAGGACAGTGACATGATGAAATATAAGACATTTACTATGTGCCAGTGGCTATTCTGGAATCTTTATATACTTAGCTTAACTAATCCTCCCAATATGGGCTTTCCTGGTGGCTCAGATGGTAAAGAATATGCCTGCAGTGCAAGAGACCTGGGTTCGATCCCTGGGTCAGGAAGATCCCCTGGAGAAGGGAATGGCAATCCACTCCAGTATTCTTGCCTGGAGAATTCCATGGACAGAGGAGCCTAGCAGGCTACAGTCCATGGGGTCACAAAGAGTCAGACACGACTGAGTGACTAACACACACACAATCCTCCCAATAACCTTAGGAAGGAGGTACTATCACATCTCTATTTTATAAAAGGCCTGGAGAAAGGAAGTTGATTGATTTGGGGCTGACGTTCAAGCATGTCTTTACTAATCCTGTCTCCCAGGCTCCTGGCCCTGGGTCCTCTCCTGACTAAATAAAAATCACCTGTTCCCCTGCCCCGGACCTCAGTTTCTCCACCTTTGAAACAATGAAGTTGACCACCTGATTTCCAGCGTCTCCTCAAGATGGAACATTCTGTGATTTACTGATGTAAGCTATCTATCCAATCTCTTTCCTTTAGCAGAGAAAAAAAAATGGCTTTATAAAAGTTAAGGATAGGGGTTCCCTGGTGTCTCAGTTGTAAAGAATCTACCTGCTGATGCAGGAGACACAGGTTCAATCCCTGATGCCAAGGAGCAACTAAGCCTGTGCACCACAGCTGGTGAGCCTGTGCTCTAGGGCCCACCCGCCACAACTATTGAAGCCCCTGCACCCCAGAGCCTGGATTCTGCACCAAGAGAAGCCACCCCATTGAGAAGCCCCTGCACCATAACTAGAGAAAAACTTGCGCAGCAAGGGAGACCCAGCACTGCCAAAACTTAAGCAATTAATTCTTTTCTAAAAAAAGCTAAGGATAATTCTTCCCCAAATTGCAAAAGTGTGGGGGTAAGGTAGGGCACGAAGTTACAAGTTTCGCTCATTCGTCCTGAACTTCCATCTAGGTTCCAGCCTCAGGTGTTTTTGAAAGCTGATGTCACCACCACGTGGCAGAATAACACACAATCATTCATGGTGTTTAAACACGACAACAGGTTTTTAAAATTTCTAACAAAGATTAGGTGTCATCTGTAAAAATATTCAAAAACAGAGGTTGAAAAAAAAAGTGGGATAAAATATATGGGCTACAGTTTTGGGGGCGGAGGTTGTTTTTGTTTGTTCTTTACACAAGAAAAGAGGCAAGGACATTCAATAGCAGATGTAATTGAATAATAGGATTGGGGAGGTTTTTCTTCTCTTTTTCCTTATTTTTTTTAATGTTAACTTAAATTACCTCCGTTATTAGAGGGGAGAGTTTTCTTTACACAAAAAAGGTGCTCAGTATTCTCACACTGATTTCTTCCGAGAAGAAAGAAAATACTCTCCGGAAAACATCTTGGTAACACTGCAGAAATTCCAGAAAGACAGGTTTCAAGGAGAATAGCATTATGACCCACTATGGATGGGAAAGAAAAGACTCCTTTATTGCTTCAGGTCTGGAATCACTAAATTTCACAGCGTATCTCAGGAATGTTGGCAGGGAAAGTCGCTTTGGAGTCCAGGGACACGCAGCTTTGTAGAGCTTGTTCAGTCACTCAGTCATGTCCGACTCTTTGAGACCTCGTGGACTGTAGCCCACCAGCCTCCTCTGTCCATGGGATTCTCCAGGCAAGAATACTGGAGTGGGCTACCATTTCCTCCTCCAGGGGATCTTCCCGAACCAGGGATCGAACCCGTTTCTCCTGCATCAGCAGGAGGATTCTTTACCGCTGAGCCACCGGGGAAGCCATGTGTAGAGCTGGACCCAGTGGGGAAGAAAGAACAGGTGCAACAGACCAAGTGGCAGACCGTGAGAGCTGAATGTCTCGGGCACCTTCCAGAAATCCCGGTCTGGTGCAGGTTCTCCCTGAGTGCCCCTGTCCTGCACCACAGCCAGCCACATGGCCCGGGGAACTTTCCATTAGTACATGTGGCCTTTCCTCTCTGAAGCACTGCAGCACAGGGGAGTCGGGTAGCCTCTTTCGTGGAATCTGCAACTGTTAAGACAAATCAAACCACAACCAAACTCATCTATTCTTCCATCAGGCTACAGGATAAGTACATTATGTAGATACGTATGTGTTCACGCATAAACATACTGTGTGTGTGTGTGTGTGTGTGTGTGTAAAGGGATAGGCTACCCACTCCAGTATTCTTGGGCTTCCCTGGTGGCTCAGATGGCAAAGAATCCACCTGCAATGCGAGACCTGGGTTCGATCCCTGGGTTGGGAAGATCCCCTGCCAGAGGGCATGACAACTCACTCCAGTATTCTTGCCTAGAAAATCCCATGGAAAGAGGAGCCTGGCGAGCTACAGTGCTTGGGGTTGCAAAGAGACAGACATGACTGAGCACATATATACATATATATATACACATATACGGCCCCGTTTACAACATATATCAATGACAGTGGCTTTGGATGGCAACAATGAAACACTTCACTCTACAGAGTTCTTGAGAACATTCTGGAAACACGTTACTTGTCTAGTGATTCCCACAGATACTATCAAAAATTCAGAGAGAGTACAACTGAAAAATCACATTCAGAGTGCTATTAATTACATAGGAACCCCCTGCCTTTCTGGAACAATGCTACCTTGCGGCAAGTAGATAAAGACAGATCTGATAGGCAAAGACCAGGAAAACTAGAACAAGAGAAGACAGCACCTCCTTTGGGAGTCTGACAGACGATCTGTGGCGTCAGCATCGCATCACGCCCTCATTCAGAGCAGTGGGGCCCGACCTGCCAACAGCTCCAGACTTGCCCTGAGCACACACATCACACTGGGCTTCACCAACACCACCATCGTCAGCAAAGCAACCAAAGCTCGCAGGGGTCTTGCGTTCGCTTGTTAATTTCAAAAGACACCTTTCTGTTGACTGATAACAAAATTCAATCTGAACAGTTATTTAAAATTGGAAAATACAACGTAAATCTTGTTGTATTTTGTCTGTCACTTGTCTGTTTTTCTAAGGCATTTTTTAAGATTGTTTGCTTCTAAGTGTAAAGTTGACACCTACTGAGTTTACCTGGCAGTAATCAAACACTTCTAACGTTAGATAAAGAAATTTAACCTACCTCTTCAAAGGTGGTGTCCTCTTTCTTCAAGGCTATAAAATAAAAGGGGAAAGGAAACAATTATTGTGAAACATCTCAAAGAGGCCAAGTATCTAAGTTCTAGGAAATTTAAAAAAGACGTAGCATGGTGTTTCCATTTCAGAAAGTAAAATCGTACCCCAAGCTGAATAACAATATTACGATACCAATATGAAAGCTGCAAACGACAGAACTGCACAGCACACACCTTTGTGAAGCACTTTCATAAATACATAAATGAAACTACACTCCCAACCATGGAAAAGTAGTAGGCATATCTTTCCTCTATTTCTCCTTTAGTAGAAAAGTGTTTTCATCAAAGTATGAAAGAATCAAAAAGGAATCTTAAAGCAACTTCCCCTTAAACTTCTGTTGTTTGCTCGTCTACCATTATGCAGAGGGTGGCTGAACCTCCCAAACCAACTGTCAGGAAGACACCGACTCTGCACAGGGCCCCGAACAAGATTCTCATACTGAGAGAAGTTTAAGTTTGATGATAAAAGATAAGATGTGCAAAATAAGCACTGCAGAAACATCTTCAAACATTCTCAACATCACTTTTCTAACAGGGTATCACCAAAGGAAACAATACATTTGGGGTGTTTCACAGGAACGAGTAAATACTTGAAATTTACTTGAAATATTTATACCCTCAGAACAGGCATTTAATTACTCTGAAAAGAAAGAGAAGTATTTCATGTTTCGCTGACAAACACCTAGGTCCTTAAATGCTACAATTATTTAGAATGTTTGAGATTAAAAAGAATGCACAAAGGAGTAAATTTAACTGAAATCATGAGTTGGAGAAACGTTTCAGATGTACACATTGTGCATAGGGGCTTACTGGTCTATCCGCTAAAGTTCTATTCAGGCTCAATAGAGTAGACACTAAAAAATCTTTAACACCCAGACTGGACTATTTCCTTCTTGCCACCTAAGTCTTACCAATTCCTCCAACCTTCTGGATAAAGGGCTGGGATCTATAGGTAGAAAGAAAAGGAGGAAAGAGAAAGGGGGAATTGCAGGTGTATTTTCTAATATATAAAGAGAAGGAAGCCAAATAATCTCCCGTATATACTATTCTCAAACCCAGGACACCACAGGGGAGAATATTTTAAGACCAAGAAGTCTACCCCTTCATTGAACACTTAATTACTAAATTGACACCTTGCATTGTTTCTTTTAAACACTGAATCCCTTCCCTGAAGAGCAATTAGTGGTAACAAAAAAGACCAATTAAAGTTGTCTTTGCCAAATATTTATCAGGTCACCGATGAAACTCTGACCTAAACAAGCATACAACATCTCATTATTGATTACATTCCCTGCTTGTCATTAATCATTCATGTAAATACAAACTCACAACTGTCTTCAAGGATATCATGGAATAACAAGCATATTACATTTTTCTGGGTTAACAAAGGGGCATATATTAAGCCATCTAAAAAAATCAGATATTCTATTCAGTCCTCTGCTCAGACCCTGCTCCCTCTAGAAGTCTTTCCATGATCTCACTAAGACCAAAATGGTATCCCTCCTATGTTCTCCCAACAGCAAATCATGCGAATCTTCCTGGTAGAATTTGTCAATGCTCATTCATTGGCCTGTCTTCTCTTAAAGTCTTTGAGGGACAGGAAGCAGTATCAATGGTCACAGACTCTGAACACCAGCACAATATCTAGCACACAGGAGGTACTCAATAATTATTTGTGGAATTAATGAGCTATACTTCAAGGGCAAAAGAATAGCATCTTACCCTTTGAGATACATTAAGTTTTGGCATGTGAAAACCAGGTACCATTGTCTCTTATGAAAGAAT
This sequence comes from Bos indicus x Bos taurus, assembly GCF_003369695.1. Classification (NCBI taxonomy): domain Eukaryota; kingdom Metazoa; phylum Chordata; class Mammalia; order Artiodactyla; family Bovidae; genus Bos; species Bos indicus x Bos taurus. The sequence goes on from NC_040079.1 coordinate 111,800,848, forward strand.
CCAGGTAGTATTGTCTCTTATGAAAGAATCATAGATATAAATTCCATATCACAGTTTTCAAAGTAAAGTCTTTTGAAACTGCATGGGGAAGGGGAGGATATGGTACAATAGTTCAATTTTGCATGTGAACCTTTAACCTTACATTTCTCTTTTTGACAGAATGGATTTATCAAGTGACAGCTGGACTCTAAAATTACACTCTTACAGAACAAGGTAACAAACCCCCAATTTCAAAGTAACCACAGCCTCTTCCTTTTTTTCAGTTATCTCACAAGCTTCATCTTTTAAAGAAATGGTATACATAGGGTTCGTCTCAAACATCACAGAGTATAAACTTCCTTTCTCAGGGAGATAATCCAAGTAAGTGTGAAGAAATGCATTCAAACGAATATGAAGAAACATCAGTTCAACCTTAACCTCACATTAGGTATTACAGAAAGCCTTTCTCCTTCTAAGCAGTCATCTGAAAATAAAAGAAACAAGGAAAGAAAAGAGGAATGGATTTTAATATTTAAACAATCAATTTCCCATTTGTCTCTATTTATGCTAATTTTTTTAAGTGACACAACTATAGTAATTCCTAATAAGTGAACACACTAACACTATTTAGCAAAAAACCATAAATACTCACTACTGAAATCAATGGATGACTTTGAAATTCAATTACACCCATCTTACAAAAGAACCATAGCTGTGTCACTCCCTGGCAAATGTCATAAATTAGAGTGCTATGGCTTGAAAGCCAGTGTGTTTTATTAGACCTTTTATAATAGAGTAATCTCAGATCAGCTGTATTTGAAGTGGGTAGTGACAAAGTTGGCTGATCTTGCATGTGCAAGTAAATTAAACATGAGCAATGTCACCGATATGTAGAGTTATTATTATTAATCTTTTATAATAATGGATTATTAATCCATAATTAAGGAAAATCACAGACTTTGCAAAACTGTCCTCATTTTCTGTAGATGATTACTAATTTCTCATGGCTAAACAATGATACTATATATTTTACCCTATAACAAACTATACTTTTGAATAATACTAAAAAAGCAAAATAAAGTCAGTATGTTTATTTCAAAACCCATAGTAGATTGGTTAAAGGGAATGAATATACTGACACGTTGAATTACTCAGCAGGAATAAATCATTCACTCTTTGATGTCCTCAAGAAGTACCAAGGAAGAAAGGAAGAAGATAAAGGAGATAAACTGAGAAATCAGAAGGAACAGTAACAGCCTCCAGGATCAATCTTCACCACGGGAAAGATATTCACTGGATAGTTTATGTATTTTACCTGATCTAATCTTCATAACGGCCTTAGGAAAACTGACAGATGAGGACTCTGGGATTTAGGGAAACTCTGCTAGTTGGCCAAGGCACACAGCTAGCAACAGAAATGGGATTCGAACCCAGATCAGTGTAACTCCCAAACCCATCCATTTTTCAGGTTAACTCTACCATCAAGTCAATGGCCACTTCTTTTCTCTTGCTTTCCACCAGAAGATCCATATGTCAGGATGTTGTAATCATTAACATAACACATTAGGAACATCTATGGAGTCTTCAATGCCATACAACACAGGACATCTTATGCTTTACTTAACTAAGTGCCAATAACAAAGTGACTCGAAAAGCAAGCTCAGAGATGAGGGACCTGTCACTCCACTGTAACTGATGACTCGGGAAACCCCAGTCCACCTGACGCACAGCCCATACCTTTAATCTATACACTAGGTGATCCCATAGTGACGCTTCAACTCAGCAGCCTCCGGTACCTTAAAAATCCTTAAATACTGGGATCGATTTCATTGCTTTTTGATTTTGCAAATAAAACTTTAAAATATATGTAGATAACAAAGACGTCTCTTCTGTAATGCTACTTCTAATCAATGTCTTGAGCTTGGTGTACTACCGGAGTCACTTAACCCTCTTTTTCACAAGAGTTGGAATCAAAAGGAGTTCCACATCACTAAATCTCTATAAGCTATAAAATCCAGTTAAAAACAATATCACATTTGCCAGCATTGTAGTTAATCCTAATTTTACTGACTGTCGATCAAAACCTGGAAATTATTTAAACATAAGGAATTTTTATATTAATGTCCTTGGCTTCTTACTGAGACTCAATTGCAATGAATTATTTAACACAAAACTGGATGGGTTCCAACAGAGTTATTAGCATTAGTAAATATACATTTAGTGCCTTTTAGAACAGGGCTTAATGGACTCCAGAATCTGCCTCTGTGATAGTTTGGGTCGGGGGCTGAAACATCCTTCTTAATAATGCACAGAGACTCAACACCTTGCTATCTCACACTCTTTTTGGCTTCAAACTTCATTTGAATGCAAGGGCTCTTCATAGGCATCCCTAACTCATAAAACTGCAAATACCCAATACACAAAATAAATAAACCAGGGCTAAATATTGGTTTCATACCATAACTTTATGGTCATCCTGGGAAAGATTATGTATACCAATACGAAATTTTTTAAGTTAGAAGACAACAAAGAAACCTAGACTAAAAACATATTTTGACTTGCGGGAAGTTTGCATATTTCACGATGCACTTATACCACTATTTTTAAATGAATGGATGGAAGGACAAGGACAATACTCAAATGCACTCCACGGTTTTAGTTTAAGGCATGAAGCACCTTACGTTTAATTTCCATTAACACCTTCATTAACATGGATGACATGTTAAACAAGCGAAACAAAGGCTAGAGGGACTCAAAAGGCTTCTTAGGGACTCCGAGGTATTATTTTTAGTACTTGTACCATTTTCCTGCTGAAAACAGTTGCCTGTGCAAATGAAAGTTCAGATGTTAGAAAAGGTAGCCGCCGTTGTCAGGTTAAAGGGGGTTTTATGGCCAACCCTAGAAATCGAGCCAACCCATTCCACGTGACACTGTTGTCAGCCTGTGATAGTCTGTGACACGGATTTATTCTTAAATGTCCCGAATATTTCTCGGTCGGCTATCTGTCGGTCAACTGGCAGGCTGATTTAAAGACAATAGCCCTGGAGCTCCAGTATATGGAAGAAGTTTGGGAGACTTACTCCTAAAATGTTCAGACAGGTTCACAGAGCGCATTTCTCTGCAGCAATGGAAAGATTCAGATAACTCGGGACTCAACAACCAAATCTCGGTTTCGAGGACCCGAAGTACCGAACAAAAGATCCCAAGGTATCTGTCCCACTTCTCTTTAGGCTGGATGTTAAACAATACCATGGCACAAACTCAACATTTCACCAATTCCCAAAGTTAAATTACTGACTAAACACCCCATACCAAGGCCTGAGAGCAAAAAAAAAAAAAAGTGACCCAGGCGGCCGCGCAGCTGGGAGAGCAGCGGGGGACGGAGCGTGCCCTCGCCTTTTCCCCCGCGGGCGCGAAGGCAGGAGCGCTAGTGGCGAGGAGAGGGAACCCAAGTCGTAGGCTTAAAATCAGGCAGAAATGAACCCTCCGATCATGAGGGGAAGAGGTGTCCCTTCTTTTTGTCGTCGCCCTCCCCCAGGTCCCGGGCACTGTTCCCCCACCCTTCGCGCGCAGCGCACCCCACGCCAGTCCCGGGTGGCCCCTGAGCCGCTAGTGCCAGAAGCGCGGGGCCGAGGGCGCCCGGCCGGGTGCCCGGGACAGCACGCCACTTACCAATGCGGCTGAAACTATCCGACAAAGTTCTCCGCAACTTCTTCATCTTGCCGATCTTCTCGGCCGGCTGCGGCTCAATGAGGTCGCACATCTGGGCGACACGGGGCTCGGGCAACTTCCCCAAACTGGTCCAGAGCGGAGCGCAGACAACGGCGAGGGCGCGCGGCGCGGCGAAGGCGGCGCCTCCTCCGCCTCCTGCACCTCCTCCACCTCCTCCTCGGACCGAGAGGCGAAGCGCAGGGCTGGGGAGGCGAGCTAGGAGCAGCAGGCTCGGCTCGGGCCTGGGCCGCGGCTGGACGGGCGGGGGCGTTCTACGTGGTGCCGGGGGCGGCCGCGATCGCCGCCGCCGCCGTGGTGGCCCCGCGCCGCGCCGCCGCCGCCCAGCTCATTTTCCCTCCTTTGTAACCGAGAGAAGCGCGGCCGGCGGCCGGCGGTGGGGGCGGCGCGGGCGGAGGCGGGGCGGGGGCGGGGGCGGGCCGGGGACGGGGTGCGGGCGCCCGGGCTGGGGGGCGGTCGCCGAGCGCGCGGGGCGCGGGCGGGGAGAAGTTCTCAGCCCCGAGTTTCGGGCGCTCGGGAGAGAAAGCCGCGGCGCGGATCCGCCAGCCGCCCCGCCCTCAACCCCCTCCCGCCGCCGCCTCGGCCCCGCCTTCCCCCTGGCGCAGGCCCCCGGGGCGCGGGACCCCGGCGCGACCTCGGCCCCCGGCCCGGACCCCACGTTCCCTGCCGCCCTCCCCGGCCCGCTCGCGCCCCCCCCCCCCCCACCCCACGGCGGCCGGCCCTGCCCGCGCGGTCCAAGACCCCGGCCGGCGGAGGAACGCGATCGGGCGAGGCTGGGAGCCGGCTGCCGCTGGGAACCCCGTCTCGCGCTGTGGGGAGGCCCCGAAAGGAAAGGGGGTGAGCCTGGATCGTTTATGACAGCGGTTTTGTCCCTGCCGCGATCGCCTGTGAAAAGAGCGGGATGGGTGGGGGTAGAGGTGGGGTCGGCCGAGATCGCTTCCTCTCGGTCCGAGGAGTGGAAGAGCCTCGGGGATGCACCCAGGTTTGATGGTGACTTTTTGTTTTTCTTCAGTTTTGACAAGGAAACTGTGAAGCGAAAGAACTAAACAGGAAGGTGAGCCCGTTTTTTAGGAGAGTCAAGTGCAAAAGCAGAAGCTTCAAGTGTTAAACTCCCCAGGCAGGGCAGGGCTGGTGGTCTGTTCCCTTCATCCGCCGTCACGCTGAGTGACAGACGGTAATGTAGACGCGGCTGATTTCTGATATGAATATCCAGTTCTATAGTAAGTAGCAAGCAGAAGGCCTTAGTCTATTTACCATTTTTAGAATATGGTTCTAAATTGAAAGGCTTAGAGGCAAAAAAAAAAAAAAAAAAATTTCAGACCTCCACTTCCCCAAACTCAAAACAAGAATTTTAAAAGAGGATTTCGGGCTTTATAAAATCCCAGAACCTACAGTTCAGGCAGCAGACACACATGTCTTCAGTCTGGAGCTAGCCTCCAAAAGTCTGTTTCCCAAGGGAGATAGAAGGAAGATGGGGGAAAGGCCTGACTGTGTTGATTTCGGGCCAAGAAAGTCCTTATGAATAGAAATGTAGTAATCTTGAGTCATCTGGCTATGAAAGTAATGAGAGTTTGTGAGCATGTGACAATGCTATTTGGTTTACAGGAAGTTTTAGGGAGTTTATGTTTTATTAATAGACTTTTATCTGAAAACAAAAACTAGCCCCCTGCCTTCCTTAAATTGTGAGGTGGAACACTTCCATTGGTTCTGCTCTGCACTGAGCACATTATAGGGTCTCGATAAATGGCGACTGATAGAAGACAGGAAGTCAACCCAAGTGGGGAGCAGAGGGTGGGGAATTCCTTAAGAAAGTTAAACTGATGAGTTAAAATGGATGTTGGGTCCTGGTGCCTCTAACAAGATGTTACTGACAGCACCAAGTGTGGCCTCAGACGGAGAAGGTTTGACTTTTCCACTACATCAGGTTAGTTGGGGAGAAAGGTAGCAGCAGCTTTGAATGAAAAGTCTAAAACCACCAATCAAGATACTGATGGGTTGTACCTACCAGTCAACAGCGATGAAGTAGTCATTAACTGAATGGACTTTGACAACTATGCTTCTGTGGCTAGCCTATTAATCCTATTGCTCACTCTGACAATGTTGTGTGTGTGTGTGTGTGAATATGTTTATATATGTGTGTGTGTGTGTGTATACATATATATAATTCATGTTCTCTGTTTTACCTTCCCAGTATTTAGTATCATTGACTTTTTAAAAGATCAACTTCTGTTTGAATAAATTATGGTATATGTAGTCTATGGTAGAGTAGGTAAACATTTTAAAAAATGAAACAGATCAATATGTGTGGATATATAAATATGTCTCGGGTTAGTGGAAAAAACTATATTTACCGTTAACCCATTTTCATAGTTATAAGAAAAAATACACATATATGTGTTTCTAAATGCTTAGAAAATTTCGGAAGAGGAACAAAAAGCTGAGTGTGTATACTCAGGATAGAGAGAATGTTTTCTTTGCACTTTGTACCCTTAAATATAATTTAAATGCTTTACCCCCAAAATGCATTAATTTTATAGTAATAGAAATAATAATTTAAAACATAAACATAATAGTTACTACATTTTTACGTATCCCACTCCAAAAAAATTTCACGCAACTGCCATGGTATATCTTGCAGGAGAAACAACTGTTAGTAGTGGGCCATGTAAAGCTTGGCAAGTATGAAAAATCAACTTCCCTTCGTCAGTTATAAATTAAAATGGCTAATTTCCAAGAAACTGTGATATTAAAAAGGAAATTTTAACTGGATGCTTTTAAGATATGTACACTAAAGTTATAGGATTCAACTTTTTTTTGACTGTGCTGCCCAGCTTTCAGAATCTTAGTTCCCAGACTAGGACTAGCATCTGTGCCCTCTGCATCAAAAACCCCAAGTCCTAACCACTGGCCACCAGGGCATTCCCAGACTCAACTCTTAGTATGGTCATTTGTTCCATATTTGCCTTCATTTTACAGTGTAAGTTCCCCAAGGGCTAGGGCCTTGGGTGGTGTTGTTGTTTACTCACTAAGTGATACCCAACTTTTTTGTGACCCCATGGACTGTAGGGCCCTAGATATGAAAGGTATAATACCTGTTTCATAGTGGATGTAAATTAAATATTTGTCAAGGCTCAGACAGTAGGAAATCTGCCTGCAGTGCTGGAGACCAAGGTTCAATCCCTGGGTCGGGAAGATCCCCTGGAGGAGGAAATGGCAACCCACTCCAGTATTCTTGCCTGGGAAATCCCATGGACAGAGGAGCCTGGGGGTCTACAGTCCACGGGGTCGCAGAGAGTCAGACACAACTGAGCGACTAATACTTTCTTTTTCACTTTCAGATGAATTCAGAATGTATTGCTGCCACTGAGAAGTTACGTGTTGTCCTCAGAAGCAAAGATGACTCTCCAGCATCTGTATGGCATATGTATTTTCAGAGGGAGAATGGATCTGTGCCAGTTGTCTCTGGCCTGAATTAAAGGTGTAGTATCTGCCTATAAACAGATAAGCTTACTGAGGGGCTGAACCCAGCACGGGTGGAACTGAATCAAATTAATCAGTTAAAGCATGTATGTGTACTAATTTGCTCAGTCATGTCTGACTCTTTGTGACCCCGTGGACTGTAGCCCACCAAGCTCCTATGTCCATGGGATTCTCCAAGCAAGAATACTGGAGTGGGTTGCCATGCCCTCCTCAGGGGATCTTCCTGACCCAGGGATCAAAGGGTATTAGTTAGGCCTCAAGTAATTCCAGCGGGTTGCTGGAGACCCAGGACTCATGGGTTCTCATCCCTACTCTATCCCCAGATGTTGTGTGGCCTTAGACAGGTGACTTACCCACTTCGTTATCTATGAAATGATGATTTCCAAGTAGCTGACCTCTAGGGTCATCCATAGCTGCAAAATTCTAATTCTAAGTTGAATGGTGACACTTCTCCTCTCTCAGCTTATACACTGGGATACATTAAGGAAGAGTAATTAATACACAAGTAAGATAGACAAAGATCCACTAATGAAAATGTTGTGAAATTTAACCAAGATACACTAGTCATGTTATACAAAAATTATGTTCTTATTATTAATGGATCTTGTTCATATAAGAAAAATAGTAGGCTCATATGCTGGCAGTTAATTTTAAGAGAATGAATCTTAATCCAAATGAGATGAAATATACAGGATTTGATTAGAATCTTAAGTCCCCGTAGAAGCAGATTTACTGATCTGAAACAGTATCAGAAGATGGTATCAGAGAAAAGAAAGCTATGAAACAAGGATGTGGGGACTAGAGCTGGAAAGTGAAGTTAAAGTGAAAATATATGTTTATTAATGTAAATATTTACTATTTAATTATGGTAGATAGCTAATGATTACGGCATATAGCTGAGTGTAGCTATTAAAGTGGTGGAAACTTACCTAATTAAATATCCTCTTCAAACTCTAAACAGTTACCCTAGTTAATTATTTTTAGGATCAAATATTATCCTTTTTTTCCCCACACATCCAGGAACTGAAGTAGCACAAGTTTAGGTGACCTATACCAAGTTCCCAGTGAGTCATTAGTGAAACTGGCACATGGAATTCAGAGCTCTCACCACTGACTTTTATGTCCCAGCTGTTGGGTAATGTCCAATCTTACGGGTTCCTTTTTGTTATTGTTGTTGTTTTGACAAAGAGAAAATTAAAATTAAAAAACGGAGAACCTCCCTGGCGGTCTAACGGTTAAGACTCTGCACTTCTGCTGCCAGGGGTGCGGGTTTGATCCCTGGTCAGGGACTAGTATCCCACACTCCTGCTGTGTGGCATGGTCAAAAATAGATAAACAAATAATAATTATTTTAAAACAATTTTTTTTAATTAAAATCAAAAAAAGGGAGGGAAATGGAAGGGCACAGAAACCAGTGTTTCTCACACTCAGGTAAATGGAGGCTCTCCTGCCTCCTTCTCTTCTGTTCTAACACCCATCCATTACCAGCTGCTGCTGCTGCTAAGTCGCTTCAGTCGTGTCCAACTCTGTGCGACCCCATAGACGGCAGCCCATCAGGCTCCACCGTCCCTGGGATTCTCCAGGCAAGAACACTGGAGTGGGTTGCCATTTCCTTCTCCAGTGCATGAAAGTGAAAAATGAAAGTGAAGTTGCTCAGTCATGTCCGACTCTTAGCAACCTCATGGACTGCAGCCTACCGGGCTCCTCCGTCCACGGGATTTTTCAGGCAAGACTACTGGAGTGGGGTGCCATTGCCTTCTCCGATCCATTACCTAGTCACTCATAATTCAAATCCTTTTCACTTTCACAGAAATCACTCAGTGCTGACATAAACCTCTCAGTTTGTTCAAGAATAAAACCTATATTTGATTATTTTGCAGGTAATTCTAATTTTTTTCATAATATATTTCAGGAGACCGAGGGATGTAAGTCAGCTGACCTACTTGCAAATGATTGCAGAAAGAACAAAGAAGTTGCAAACCCATTCAAATGGTGTCAAGGATAAATTAGCTCAGAATAGTTTTGAAGAAAAGAAACTATCGAGGTCAAAGTGTACATTGAAATATTGATAAATTCCCCTCTCCTATCAAATCATTAAAGATCTAGTAAATGACCCAGGGATCAAACTGGGGGTCTCCTGCACTGCAGGCAGATTCTTTACCCTCTGAGCTACCAGGGAAGCCCACGCCTGCCAGGCTCCTCTATCTGTGGAATTCTCCAAGCAAGAATACTGGTGGGTAGCCATTCCCTTCTCCAGGGGATCTTCCCAACCCAGGGATCAGAGCCAGGTCTCCTGCATTGCAGGCAGAGTCTCTACCAGCTGAGCCACAAGGGAAGCCCCCTATTAAACCAAACTTAAAAATAAGAATGGCCTCTCATTCCTGTTTTTCACTGTGGTATTATTTGTACAATAGAATTTTGTATGAGAAACCATCTACTATCATTTCTAACTCGAGACTCACTCAGTTAGCCCTTTGGTGCTGCTTGTGTGTGTGGTACAGACATGTCATTACTAGAGGGTCCTTGTTTATGGTTGTCGTCAGTCTCAGTGCATCATGTTGCACCCATCAGAATGAAACTTCAGAGGCCAGTACTGTAATTGAGCTCCGGACATGGATGCAAAAGCAGTCAGCAGTTAATACTTCCAGGGAACCCGAACCCTGTGCCTTTTGGTCAGTCTACACAAGTCCTGTTAACAGTAATTAGATTTAGAAATGTAGCTTTTTTACCAAAACTATCCTAGTCTTTAAAAAAAAAAAAAAGTTTAAAAAAATTCTAATCCTTCTTCCCAAGGCCCTTGACAGTTCATCTACATTCACATGCCTGTTCTAATCAAGTGCTTACAAGCCAGAAAAACTATCCATAGGATAACTGTATTGATGGTGTCATTGGACATATCATATTTCCTAGCTAAAATGGCCTACTATATATAATTATAAAATAACTAGAATAACTTATGGCTTTATACTGGGCTATAAACTGATGATCTCATCTGATTTTAACCCATACTACTCCAAGGACATTATCATTATCACTATGTAACATACAGGAAATGGGCCTAGAGATGCCAAGAGACTATCTCCCAGAGCATTACACAGGTCCCAGTATTAGACTGAGACACACTTTGGTTACCAAAATCTCTTCTTTCATAAAGCATTTTTCTAACAACTTGTGTGGCGTCTTCTTTTTCTTTTGGTATATTTTGGATATAATTATGGTTGTCCTTATTATATAGAAAGGAACTATTCTAAAGCAGAGAGAGAGCAAGGAACTGGCCAAACTCAAACAGGCTAATGGATGGATCAAAACTCCTAAACTCTAGTGCTGTGTTTTGCCTTTTCCTACCTTAGGGGAAGAAATTAGAAGTGTGATGTTAAAAGATAGGGCTTCCCTGGTAGCTCAGACAGGAAAGAATCTACCTGCAGTGTAGGAAATTCAGGTTCAATCCCTGAGTAGGAAAGATCCCCTGGAGAAGGGAATGGCTACCCACTCAGTATTCTTGCCTGGAGAATCCCACGGACAGAGGAGGCTGCAGTCCATGGGGTCGCAGAGTCGAGATATACACTTGACTTTGAAAAACAGTGTTTTAATTAGTGTTTATAAATGAACTGAACATTCTAAAATTATCACTTGTTGAACCATTGTAGCATGTGTTCAGTTCAGTTCAGTCACTCAGTCGTGTCCTACTCGTTGCGACCCCATGAATCTCAGCACGCCAGGCTTCCCTGTCCATTACCAACTCCCGGAATTCACTCAGACTCATGTCCATCGAGTCAGTGATGCCATCCAGCCATCTCATCCTCTGTTGTCCCCTTCTCCTCCTGCCCCCAATCCCTCGCAGCATCAGAGTCTTTTCCAATGAGTCAACTCTTCACATGAGGTGGCCAAACTACTGGAGTTTCAGCTTTAGCATCATTCCTTCCAAAGAAATCCCAGAGCTGATGTCCCTCAGAATGGACTGGTTGGATCTCCTTGCAGTCCAAGGGACTCTCAAGAGTCTTCTCCAACACCACAGTTCAAAAGCATCAATTCTTCAGCACTCAGGTTTCTTCACAGTTCAACTCTCGCATCCATACATGACCACTGGAAAAACCGTAGTCTTGACTAGACGGACCTTTGTTGGCAAAGTAATGTCTCTGCTTTTCAATATGCTATCTAGGTTGGTCATAACTTTCCTTCCAAGGAGTAAGCATTTTTTAATCTCATGGCTGCAATCACCATCTGCAGTGATTTTGGAGCCCAGAAAAATAAAGTCTGGCACTGTTTCCACTATTTCCCCATCTATTTCCCATGAAATGGTGGGACCAGATGCCATGATCTTCGTTTTCTGAATGTTGAGCTTTAAGCCACCTTTTTCACTCACCTCTTTCACTTTCATCAAGAGGCTTTTTAGTTCCTCTTCACTTTCTGCCATAAGGGTGGTATCATCTGCATATCTGAGGTTATTGATATTTCTCCCATGTGTTAATAATGGATTAATGCAGTTTTGCTCATAACTAATAGTTAATCCAATACTTCGTGTCCATGAAAGTGAGTCATATCAAAACTAGTTGGTTTCTTTGTTCAGGCTGCTATAACAAAATGCAACAGACTGGGTAAAACAACAAAAATTAATTTCCCACACTTCCAGAGGCTGCAAGTCCAAGGTGCCAGCATGGCTGAGTTCTGCTGAGAACCCTCTTCTGGGTTGAAGACTGTCAACTTCTCACTGTGTCCTCACATAGCAAAAGGCATGAGGAAGCTCTTTGGCACCTCTTTGTAAGGGCACTAATCCTATTTGTGACAGCTTCACTCTCATACCCAAATCATCTCTCTTTGTTTTTTGCTAAGTTGCTTCAGTCGTGTCCAACTCTGTGCGACTCCATAGACGGCAGCCCACCAGGCTCCCCCGTCCCTGGGATTCTCCAGGCAAAAACACTGGAGTGGATTGCCATTGCCTTCTCCAATGCATGAAAGTGAAAAGTGAAAGTGAAGTCGCTCAGTCGCGTCCGACCCTCAGCGACCCCATGGACTGCAGCCTACCAAGCTCCTCCATCCATGGGATTTTCCAGGCAAAAGTACTGGAGTGGGGTGCCATTGTGACCTTTCAAATACTGTCACACTGGGAGTCAGTTTTCAAAGCATGAATTTTGGGTGGTGGGGGCGGGGGAACACGAATACTCAGTCTATAGCACTTGGGTAGCATTTTCAAAGGACCACTAGGCAGGGAGAGGAGGAGGAATGGGGCACAAAGAGATTGAAAAACCCTCCAAGATGACTCTGGACAACCTGCAGCAAGTGAGAATCACTGATTTGGTCTTTAAACAGCAACATGATGGTAGTTATTTGATGAAAGTTAAGTATACCTAGCTGCTGGTGCTGGTACTGGTAAGTCGCTTCAGTCGTGTCCAACTCTGTGTGACCCCATAGATGGCAGCCCACCAGGCTCCCCCGTCCCTGGGATTCTCCAGGCAAGAACAGTGTAGTGGGTTGCCATTTCCTTCTCCAATGCATGAAAGTGAAAAGTGAAAGTGAAGTCGCTCAGTCGTGTCCGACTCTTCGCGACCCCACGGACTGCAGCCCACCAGGCTCCTCCATCCATGGGATTTTCCAGGCAAGAGTACTGGAGTGGGGTGCCATCGCCTTCTCCGTATACCTAGAGAACAACACAAAAATATCCGTGAAGCATAAAAGGCAATAAGCTTGGAGACGTAAATCCTAGATGTGTCTCAAGCAGTAAAAAACAAAACAGGATTAGGAGCCAGAAGAGAACTAATTCTCAGTTCTAGAACCTTCTCTCATGATTTGCATAATATTACTAATCCTCTGCTTCCTCATTTATAAACCAAAGATAGACAGTTCTAGCGAAGTCCAAGATCTTGGAGTTTCAGCCTTTAGAACTGTGGGAAATTAATTTTCATTGTTTTTAAGTCACCTAGTCCATTGGATTTTGTTAATAGCTGCTGCTGCTGCTGCTAAGTCGCTTCAGTCGTGTCCAACTCTGTGTGACCCCATAGACGGCAGCCCACAAGGCGCCCCCGTCCCTGGGATTCTCCAGGCAAGAACACTGGAGTGGGTTGCCATTTCCTTCTCCAATGCATGAAAGTGAAAAGTGAAAGTGAAGTCGCTCAGTCGTGTCCGACTCTTAGCAACCCCATGGACTGCAGCCCACCAGGCTCCTCCGTCCACGGGATTTTCCAGGCAAGAGCACTGGAGTGGGGTGCCGTTGCCTTCTCCGTTGTTAATAGCAAAGATAGACAGTTATCCTGGTACTGCCTATATACAAATTTAAGGGACTGTTATCTCCTTTCCCAAATCAAGTCTATTTTATTTCTTCTAACCAAGGAATAGGCCAATATAGTTGAAAAGATTGAAAGAATGGATTTCCAGTACTAACTCTGTTCTCCTATCACAAGCAAGTCCTTTTACTTGTCTTCATTTGTCCTTTCATCAGATACAAACTGAGCACCTGCTATGTCCTAGGCCCTGTGCTAAGAGGTGGATATCCTGCAGTGAAAGCAGCAGAGCATGGTCACAAGCCCTGCCTCCACAGAGCTTAACAGACTAGTGAGGGAACATAAAAGGTGGCCCATTTTACGGGAGGGGGAGGAGACTTCCCTGGTGATCCAGTGGTTAAGACCCTGCACTTCCACTGCTGGGAGTGCAGGTTTGAACCCTGTTTGGAGAACTAAGATCCCACATGCAGCATGACACAGCCAAAAAATAATTTAAAATTTTTTTAAATAGGGGAAGGCCTGGATATTCCAGCAGGGAGATTTCGCCCTAAGCTGAGGGTCAGTGATGTCCACTCTGAGCGATCACATGTAAACTGAGACATCAAAGATCCACGGAGGCATCTGAGGGGCAAGCAGGAGCTCCTGGAAGAGGGATCAGCACTGGTGGGGACCAGATGGCGTAAAGGGAGACTGTAGTTGTTCAAGAAATTGAAAGGTGGCCCACGTAGAGAATGGACACGAGACAAGACTAGTGAATTTCAGAAGGGCCAAAAGGGCAGGCACTTCAATAATCATACAGTAAAGACCATGTAAGCTCTAAGTCCTACCAGAATGTCAGAGAACACTCAGGGGAGTCTCTGTTCCTCCTGTAAACCCACGAAAATGATAAAGAATGCATTTTTTTAAGAGTGGAAGTCCACCAGCAGATAGATATTGAAAGGAAAAATAGCACCAGAAAAATTTGGAAACTGGAAAAATAATGGTTGAGTAGTAATTGACTTGCCAGTCCCAAGAAAGCTGATTCCTAAGCCAGCAGTTGGCCAGCCTGGGAGGCAACCTACTGAAAGCTTATAACTGCTGGTCGAGATGCAGGGACGATGGTCATATCTGGGTCCCAGGTACAGCCACCAAGTGTGGGTTCTTGGCTTCACACAGGAAAGAATTCAAGATTGAACCAGATAAAGAGAAAGAAGGTTTATTTAGGAAGGAAGCACACTCCATACAAAGTGAGAGAAGGTGAAAGTGTTAGTCACTTGGTCATGTCCAACTCTTTGCAACCCCACAGACTATAGCCCACCAGGCTTCTCAGTCCATGGGAATTCTCCAGCAAAAATATTGGAATGAGTTGCCATTCCCTTCTCCAGGGGATCTTCCCAACCCAGGGATCAAACCTGGGTCTCCAGCATTATAGGCAGATTCTTAACCACTCCATAGACAGACTGTGGACCATCTCAGAAGGCAAAAGAGGCTCAAGCATATAGGGTTGCCAGTTTTTATGGATTGGGTAATACATAGGCTAATGAGTGAGAGGCGCTTCAAAGGCTAACAGAGTTCTGCCAAGAGAATGCACTGGTCATAGCAAACACCCTCTTCCAACAACACAAGAGAAGACTCTTCACATTATCACCAGATGGTAAACACCAAAATCAGATTGATTATATTCTTTGCAGCCAAAGATGGAGAAGCTCTATACAGTCAGCAAAAGCAAGACCAAGAGCTGACTGTGGCTCAGATCATGAACTCCTTATTGCCAAATTCAGACTTAAATTGAAGAAAGTAGGGAAAACCACTAGACCATTCAGGTATGACCTAAATCAAATCCCTTATGATTATACAGTGGAGGTGAGAAATAGATTTAAGGGACTAGATCTGATAGAGGGCCTGATGAACTGTGGACGGAGGTTCATGCAATTGTACAGGAGACAGGGATCAAGACCATCCCCACGAAAAAGAAATGCAAAAAAGCAAAATGGCTGTCTGGGGAGGCCTTACAAATAGCTGTGAAAAGAAGAGAAGTGAAAAGTAAAGGAGAAAAGGAAAGATATACCCATTTGAATGCAGAGTTCCAAAGAATAGCAAGGAGAGATAAGAAAGCCTTCCTCAGTGACCAGTACAAAGAAATAGAGGAAAACCATTGAATGGGAAAGACTAGAGATTTCTTCAAGAAAAGGGAACATTCCATGCAAAGATGGGCTTAATAAAGGTCAGAAATGGTATGACCCTAACAGAGCAGAAGATATTAAGAAGAGGTGGCAAGAATACACAGAAGAACTGTACAAAAAAGAGCTTCCCGATCCAGATAATCATGATGGTGTGATCACTCACTTAGAGCCAGACATCCTGGAATGTGAAGTCAAGTGGGCCTTAGGAAGCATCACTAAGAACAAAGCTAGTGGAGGTGATGGAATTCCAGTTCAGCTATTTCAAATGCTAAAAGATGATGCTGTGAAAGTGCTGCACTCAATATGCCAGCAAATTTGGATAACTCAGCAGTGGCCACAGGACTAAAAAAGGTCAGTTTTCATTCCAATCCCAAAGAAAGGCAATGCCAAAGGATGCTCAAACTACCACACAATTGCACTCATCTCACACGCTAGCAAAGTAATGTTCAAAATTCTCCAAGTCAGGCTTCAACAATGCGTGAACCATGAACTTCCAGATGTTCAAGATGGCTTTAGAAAAGGTAGAGGAACCAGAGATCAAATTGCCAATATCCGCTGGATCATCGAAAAGGCAAGAGAGTTCCAGAAAAAACATCTATTTCTGTTTTATTGACTATGCCTTTGACTGCGTGGAACACCACAAACTGTGGAAGATTCTTCAAGAGATGAGAATACCAGACCACCTGACTT
Organism: Bos indicus x Bos taurus; assembly: GCF_003369695.1. NCBI lineage: Eukaryota > Metazoa > Chordata > Mammalia > Artiodactyla > Bovidae > Bos > Bos indicus x Bos taurus. The sequence continues at coordinate 111,817,103 of NC_040079.1, forward strand.
GCCTCTTGAGAAACCTATATGCAGGTCAGGAAGCAACAGTTAGAACTGGACATGGAACAACAGACTGGTTCCAAATAGGAAAAGGAGTACGTCAAGGCTGTATATTGTCACCGTGCTTATTTAACTTATATGTAGAGTACATCATGAGAAACGCTGGGCTGGAAGAAGCACAAGCTGGAATCAAGATTGCCAGGAGAAATATCAATAACCTCAGATATGCAGATGATACCACCCTTATGGCAGAAAGTGAAGAAGAACTAAAGAGCCTCTTGATGAAAGTGAGGCTAATGTTGAAGCTAAAACTCCAATACTTTGGCCACCTGATGCAAAGAGCTGAATCATTTGAAAAGACCCTGATGCTGGGAAAGATCGAAGGCAGGAGGAAAAGGGGACAACAGGGGATGAGATGGTTGGACGGCATTACCGACTCAATGGACATGAGTTTGAGTAAGCTCTGGGTGTTGGTGATGGACAGGGAGGCCTGGTGTGCTGCAGTCCATGGGGTCATAAAGAGTCAGACAGGACTGAGAAACTGAACTGAACTGATTCAGTGAGAGGAGTATTCCAGCTATTTGGGGAAAGAGGTGGGGATTTCCAGGAATTGAGCCACCACCCACTTTCTGACCTTCTGCGGTCATTCCTGGAACCATCAAGGTACCTGCGATGTATTACAAGGAGCATATACTGAGGTTGAGGTCAAGTGGAAGTTGATTCTGACCTCTTAGACCTAGTTGGTTCAAATCAGTTTATGTCATGTTCTTGGGCTTGTCATTCTTTTAAAGGTCGTGCCCTGCCCTCTTCCTGTCTCAAAGACACCTAAACTTTTTTCTTCACTTTCTTTCCATACTTCTGCCCAATAGATTGCCCTCCAGTGAAACCCACAGTTAACAAGTCAACAACCGTGTAAATTGAACTTGCCCCAGACTTTCTAGTGCCTCTCTTCTAGATATGGGTGGACAGCCAAGGATCTCTAGACAGTTGATAGAATATTCTAATAAGAAAGACAGTGGCCAAAACTAACAGAAAATAAACAAAGAAGAAATAAAGATGATGCAGGAGGGGAAAATAAAATGTATTATTAATAACTTTAAAGATTCAAAGATACTGACACATTATGATATTGCAGCCATTGAATAAGAGCTAGATGGTATTAATGATTTTAAAAGTAGCAGTCAGAGGATAAAGATGAACTCTTGGATATTAAAAGCATCATAGTATAAAAGAAAATTTCTAGTGAAGGTTTAAAGTATAAAATTGAGGAAATCCCTCAGAAAGTAAAACAAAAAGAAAGAGAAGAGGAGATAAAAGATGAAAAAGGCAGAGACTAGTCCATGAAGTGCAATATCTGAATAAAAGGAGTTCCAGAAAGAAAGAACAGACAAAATGGAGGGGCTGAAACTATCAAAGAACCAATTCAAGAAAATTTCTTAGAATGAACGGACCTAACTTTCCAAATTGAAAGAGCCTATTGAGCTTCCAAGACGATGGATGAAAATAAACCTACACTGAGACACATTCATCATGAAACTGAAAACCCTGTAGACACACAGAATATTCTAAAAACTTTCAGGCAAGAAAAACAGGATTTTAAAAAGAGTCAGGTATGGGAATGGCTTTAGAATTCTCAGCAGCCACACTGAATGCTAGAAACTAGTAGAAGGAAAAGACTTCTAATGTAGAGTCCCCCAGGCAAATGAGTAACTAACTGAGAGGGCAGAATATGTATTTTTTCTGATGTGAAAGAGCAAAAACACTACCTGATCGGTCCATTTTTCAGGGAGCTATGAGATACTTTATTCAACTAAAATAAGAAAAGAGAAGACGGAATCCAGGGAAAGGAATTCTGATACACGAGAAAGTCCGGGTGATAGTGAAGAGAAAATCCAAGACCACAGCTCTGAAGGAAGCCTAAAGATCAACCAATCTGCTGGGCTGGAGCAGGACAGAGGCCATGGAGACTGAGCACCAAGAAAACGAGAGTGGAATGTAAAGAATGCTGAAGGAAGTAGTAAAACAGGGGGTGGGGCAATTTGGGAATGTACTGATGATAAGTATCCAGAAAAAATGGAGTAGGAAATGGCAGGCCACTCCAGTATTCTTGCCTGGAAAATCCCATGGATAGAGTCTGGTGAGCTACAGTAAATGGGGCTGGACACGACTAAGCAACTGAGCATAGACAGAAAGTACATAGTTCAGTCTGCCCAAAGGTGAACACTCCCCTTAGGAATTTATCTGGATGTCCAGACACATCTGACAGAATGCATCCACCCACGAATATAATAAAGAATACTAAACTGGGGTTCCCAGCAGGAAAAGTGCTCATATAGAGGTTTGATGAGGAAATGACAAAGGTTGAAGGGTGGTTTGGGGGCTTTTATTGTGGTTAAAGGGTGGAGCTGGCATGGTGGGGAATTTTCCTAAACATGAGCTAAAGTCTGCCCTATTTGAAATTCCCTTGGACTCGTGGGGGCTTCCCTCGTGGCTTAGATGGTGAAGAATCTGCCTGCAATGCAGGAGACCTGAGTTCAGTCCCTGGATTGGGAAGATCCCCTGGAGAAGGGCATGGCAACCCACTCCAGTATTCCTGCCTACAGAATTCCATGGATAGAGGAGCCTGGAGGGCTACAGAGTCAGACACTACTGAAGCAACTTAGCATGCAGCATGCATGCATGCCCTGAAGAGGCTGAAGTATAAGAAATAGAGGACAGTGCAGGGGAGGATTCGTTTGTAACACGTGTGCATGAGTAACTTCTCAAACAGATATAACTAAATTGCCCCTCAGATCTGACTTTATCTTAAAGGCAACGGAGAGCTACCCATCACCTTGGTGATCTAAGCAATGAGGCTCTGAGCATGATCGTGAGATCAGTTTGCACTTCATTGAGATTACTCTTGTCACTTTATGGAGAGGAATCAAAGGAAGGAAAGAATGCACATGGTGGTGTCTATCAAGAAGCTTAGCTAGTCTAGCCTGAAATCCAGACAGGAAGTTGGCCTGGATTCAGGTATGGCTACAGGGGCAGGTAGCAGTACTAAGATGGTGATTGATTGTACTGTGAGATGGAAGAGACTCAAGACTGAAGACTAATATTGCATTTTCTGGTTTGAACAATGAGTAAGTAGGGTGCCATTTATTAAAATATGAAATCCAGGGACTTCCCTGGCGGTCCAGTGGTTAAGACCTTGCCTTCCATTGTAGGGGGCACATGTTTAATCCCTGGTTGGGGAACTAATGGCTGTCTGGGAAGGCCTTACAAATAGCTGTGGAAAGAAGAGAAGCGAAAAGCAAAGGAGAAAAGGAAAGATATAAACATCTGAATGCAGAGTTCCAAAGAATAGCAAGGAGAGATAAGAAAGCCATCCTCAGTGATCAGTGCAAAAGAAATAGAGGAAAACAACAGAATGGGAAAGACCAGAGATCTCCTCAAGAAAATTAGAAATACCAAGGGAACATTTCATGCAAAGATGGGCTCGATAAAGGACAGAAATGGTATAGACCTAACAGAAGCAGAGGATATTAAGAAGAGGTGGCAAGAATACACAGAAGAACTGTACAAAAAAGATCTTCATGACCAAGATAATCACGATGGTATGATCACTCACCTAGAGGCAGACATCTTGGAATGTGAAGTCAAGTGGGCCTTCGAAAGCATCACTACGAACAAAGCTAGTGGAGGTGATGGAATTCCAGTTCAGCTATTTCGAGTCCTAAAACATGATGCTGTGAAAGTGCTGCACTCAATATGGCAGCAAATTTGGAAAACTCAGCAGTGGCCACAGGACTGGAAAAGGTTAGTTTTCATTTCAACACCAAAGAAAGGCAATGCCAAAGAATGCTCAAACTACTGCACAATTGCACTCATCTCACACACTAGCAAAGTAATGCTCAAAATTCTCCAAGCCAAGCTTCAGCAATACATGAACCATGAACTTCCAGATGTTCCATCTGGTTTTAGAAAAGGCAGAGGAACCAGAGATCAAATTGCCAATATCTGCTGGATCATGGAAAAAGAGAGTTCCAGAAAAGCATCTATTTCTGCTGTATTGACTATGCCAAAGCCTTTGACTGTGTGGATCACAATAAACTGTGGAAAAATCTTCAAGAGATGGGAATACCAGACCACCTGACCTGCCCCTTGATAAATCTGTATGCAGGTCAGGAAGCAACAGTTAGAACTGGACATGGAACAACAGACTGGTTCCAAATAGGAAAAGGAGCACATCAAGGCTGTATATTGTCACCCTGCTTATTTAACTTACATGCAGAGGACATCATGAGAAATGCTGGGTTGGAAGAAGCACAAGCTGGAATCAAGATTGCTGGGAGAAATATCAATAACCTCAGATATGCAGATGACACCACCCTTATGGCAGAAAGTGAAGAGGAACTAAAAAGCCTCTTGATGAAAGTGAAAGAGGAGAGTGAAAAAGGTGGCTTAAAGCTCAACATTTAGAAAATAAAGATCATGGCATCTGGTCCCATCACTTCATGGGAAATAGATGGGGAAACAGTGTCAGACTTTATTTTTTGGGGCTCCAAAATCACTGCAGATGGTGACTGCAGCCATGAAATTAAAAGACGCTTACTCCTTGAAAGGAAAGTTATGACCAACCTAGATAGCATATTGAAAAGCAGAGACATTACTTTGCCAACAAAGGTCCGTCTAGTCAAGGCTATGGTTTTTCCAGTGGTTATGTATGGATGTGAAAGTTGGACTGTGAAGAAAGCTGAATGCCGAAGAATTGATGCTTTTGAACTGTGGTGTTGGAGAAGACTCTGGAGAGTGCCTTGGACTGCAAGGAGATCCAACCAGTCCATCCTAAAGGAGATCAGTCCTGGGTGTTCATTGGAAGGACTGATGCTGAAGCTGTAACTCCAGTACTTTGGCCACCTTATGCAAAGAGTTGACTCATTGGAAAAGACTCTGATGCTGGGAGGGATTGGGGGCAGGAGGAGAAGGGGACGACAGAGGATGAGATGGCTGGATGGCATCACCGACTCGATGGACATGAGTTTGAGTAAACTCTGGGAGTTGGTGATGGACAGGGAGGCCTGGCATGCTGCAATTCATGGGGTCGCAAAGAGTAGGACACGACTGAGCGACTGAACTGAACTGAACTGAGCTGGGGAAATAAGATCCCACATGCCTCGTGGCCAAGAAACCAAAACATCAAACAGAAACAACATTGTCAAATTGTTTTACAGTTGCTTCAGTCGTGTCTGAGTTTTCAGCCCTATGGACTGTAACCCCCCAGGTTCCTCTGTCCATGGGATTCTCTAGTCAAGAATACTGGAGTGGGTTGCCATGCCCTCCTCCAGGGGATCATCCAGAAAATCCAAAAGAGGAGCAGGTTTGAAGGAAATAGAATGACTTTTGTATTGGATATACTCAGGCTCAGGAGAGAAAGCCTGGCTGGTGATGGAGATCTGGCATCAGCGGCATAGGAATAGCCCTGAGGTCCTGGGAGTGAGAGACTGTTCAGGGAGTAGGCATAGAGTAACCAGCACCAAAGACAAAGCCTGAGCAAATACAAACAGGGAAGAGGAGTTGGCAAAGGGCAGGAAAAGGGAATAGGTGCAGAGGCAATAGCAAGGTCTCTGTACATCAGGAAGTCAGGGAAGAGAATGTTCAGCCATATCCAAGGGGCTGAAAGGGAACACCGCAGTACGCTGGAGAGGAAAAGAGGAGGGAAAGTAAATACCCTTGATAAGAGCCCTGTCTGCGGAGCAGGTAGGCAGGCTGAAGAATACTTGTGAGTCAGGACACTCATTTTCATCACTGTTTAAAAGATAACAGGAAATTTTCTTGAGTGCTTATTATGGCAACATGCTGACTTAGGTACGTTACATCCTTTAGCTCATTTAATTTCCAAAACAACATCATCTCTACGAAATACATACTATTGTTAACACCCCCATTTTTCAGATAAAGATCCTGAAGTTTAAAGAAATCAAGCAATTACTCAAAAGAATAGAGATGATAAACAGACTGGCTGGAATTTGATCTCAAAAAGAGATTGTCTGACTCCGGATTGTACAGTCTTCAACACTGCACTCACTATACCCTCTAAACAATCTGCCCCAAATAATACTATTCCCTTGTCCATTCAACAAATGTCCTGTGTGCCAGGCATTACTCCAGGTGTTGGTAATCCAGCAGTGTCCGTAACAACGCCCTGACCTCACAAATCCTACTTTCTACTGGAGGACATAGATGGTAAACAAAATTTTGAACGGCTTGTGTACTCTCAGTATTTAGTGTCATGAATACCAAGAAATCAAGGTAAATAGCTGGAGAGTGGCTAGCGAGGAGAGCTGTATTTTAGATCACAGGCCTTCCTGAGATGATATTTGAGCAAAAAGCTAAATGAACTCAGGGATGGAGCCAGGAGAAGATGCATTCCAAGCTGACGGAGGAAGTGGCACAATCCTGAGATGGGGGCGGGAGCAGAGGGCACACAGAATGAGGGGGGGGATTGGTCAGCCAGATGGTGGCCAAGGGAGGCAGCGCCATAGCACGCTCAGCCTCGCAAGAGGCTAGCTGTGGTGTGGGGAGTGATGAGAAGCCGGGACGATTTTCAGCAGGACGACGACAAACTCTGACTCACACTGCATTAGCTTGCAATCAAGTCCAGACTTTGGATTCTGTGACCATCACCCTTTCCATTTTTCTCTAGAATCGAGATGCTGCTGGGGCTTCCCAGGTGGCGCTAGTGGTAAAGAACCTGCCTGCCAATGCAAGAAGGAGATGCAGGTTCAATCCCTGGGCCAGGAAGATCCCTTGCAGGAGGGCACGGCAACCCACTCCAATATTCTTGCCTGGAGAATCGCATGGACAGAGGAGTCTGGTGGATACAGTCCATGGGGTTGCACTGAGTCGGACACGGCTGAAGTGACTTAACACATGACTACAGAGCCCTTGAAATGTGACCAGTCCAAACTGAGATGTGCTTAGTGTGACATGCCAACCAGATTCCAAAGACTCAGTACCAGCAAAAGAACGGAACAGAACTCACGGCCAACTTTTTATCTTTGTTATATGTTGAGATAATAATATTTTAGATACATTGGGTTAATTATAATATTCAAAGTAATTTCACCTTTTTAACTTTTTTTTCCTTTTTTTTTTTTTTTCCTTTTTTTTAATGTGGTTACTAGAAAAATTCTAGTTACTTTCTATTTGGCTCGTGTTATATTTCTATTGGACTGCCCTGGTCTAGACAACTTCCCTTCTGTTTTCAGCTTCAGAACGTTATAAAGACAAATGACATAACTTGTGTAGGGTTCTTTGAGTTTTCTTAAGGAAACGTATTATGTAACAACAAGATAAATTTTTGAGGATGACAGTCAGCCAAAACATGTACTGTTCTTTAGAGGCCAAAGATAATGTTACTGAATTGGTTGTGGTTTTGTGTTGTTTTTCCAACAATGCAGATGAGTTTGCACAAAAGCTTCTGTAGTGTTTCCCCATGCATTCCACCCGCTCCCTGTTCTCCCTTATAACCAAAACAGCATGTTTTCTAAATACCTGGCCCAGGTTAAGAATGCAGTTCTCTAGCCATGAAATTTTTTCTCTGTGCAAAGCATTCAGTCTTGTACATGTTTGCACCTCAGAATATTTAACATGATATTCTAATTATCTGGTCTACTCAAGCAAGCGGATTCCAAATGTCAGTGATTATATCTGTAATCATAATTATAGGATACTCTTGGCTCTTTTATATTTAATTCTAAATATGGTCAATTAGAATGTGCTATTTATAGTGAAAAAATCTGCACACATATCCCGATCAAGAAATTTGTTTTTCTTTGTGAATTTCTATCTATGGAAAGTCTCACAGTGTTATAAATTAAATCATATTTTGATTTACAGCTAACATAATATTACGATAAGATGTTGGAATTACTGGGGATGATGTAACTATATTACTCTGTCCTAGGCCCTGAACACCAGAAAGAAAACAGAAGAATCAGACAGAGAACCTCCCTCATCTTCTCTGACCACTCACGCCTGGTCCCCCCTCCTTTTCCCTGTTCTATTAGGTAGATGACAGGCCTTCCCTCTCAATGTTCAACCTCTGTTCTTATGCTCTGGAGTCATGCTCTTCCCCAAGCACCTCACTGCTTTCCCCCGCCCTTCTCCCCTGCGTGTCACCATTGCCCTACTGGATCATCTCCATCAGCAAATGGCTCTAAAACCTCCCATCATTAACACATACACAATCCTCCGTGGCCCCCGTTTCCTTCCCTTTGTACCTTCTCTATTCCTCTTCACAAAAATATCTTTCAAAAGCATTGCAGGTAACTCTGTTTCCATTTCTTCTCCCATTCATTCTTCAACTGTAGGACAATTGGATTTCCCTCCCCCACAGAAATTGCCCTCGTTGAGCCAGCCAAGACCTCCTGGGGCCAAATACAGAAGACCTCTGTTTTCATCTTAAGAGTGTTCTTGCAGTCCTGGGATACTCCCTTCTCTACGCTTCTCGGCGATACTCTTGTTTTGCTCCTAACTAATTGGCTGCTCATTCTCAATTTCCCCTCCCCCTACTTCTTGGTTTCCATCAGACCTCTAAACATAGGGGATCCTCTGATTCCTTAGACTCTTCTCCTTATCTTCTTCTTCCCTTGTTGCTGTTCATTGTTCAGTCTCTCAGTCGTGTCTGACTTTGTGATCCCATAGGTTGCAGCACGCCAGCCTTCCCTGTCCTTCACCATCTCCTGGAGCTTGCTCAAACTCATGCCCATTGAGTCGGTGATGCCATACAACCATCTCATCCTCTGTCGTCCCCTTCTCCTCCTGCCTTCAATCTTTCCCAGCATCAGGGTCTTTTCTAATGAGTTGGCTCCTTGCATCAGGTGGCGCTCTCAATTCCCGTAGCTTTAAATGCCATCTAATTGCTGATAATTCCAAATGTATATTCCAAATGCAAATTCCAGACTATTAGATCCATATAGTTGAGTCTCAACTGTGTACCTCAAGTTTAACATGTCTACAAAGAAAATATTGATGTATTCCTCCCATACAACGAGAAATAAGAAAAAAGATGATAAAAGAAGAGGAGGAAATTCCCTGACGGTGCAGGGTATTAGGACTCAGTGCTTCCACTGCAAGGGACATGGGTTTGATCCCTGGTTGAGGAACCACGATCCCACATGCTGTGAGGTGTGGCCAAAAAAATAAAAAAGATAAAGAAGAGGAGTAGAAGGAGAAGAAAGGGGAAAGAAAGAAAGAAGAAAGGACATATTATATTTTTGCTCCAAGCAAAAATAAGATGCTTCTTACTTCCCATATTCCCATATTTAATCCATCAGTAAATTGTATAGACCAGCTCCAAAACGTGTCTCAAACCCTTCACTTTCTGCTTATCTCCACTGCTACTGCTCTAGATCAGGAAATCGTTCTCTCTGGGTCACTACTACATCCTTCCTGGGTTACTGCCAGTAGTAACCTAGATTACTACTGTAAGTGAAGTCGCTAAGTCGTGTCCAATTCTTTGTGACCCCATGGACTGTAGCCTGCCAGACTCCTCCATCCATGGGATTTTCCATGCAAGGATACTGGAGTGGGTTGCCATTTCCTTCTCCAGGGGATCTTCCCGACTCAGGGATCAAACCCGGGTCTCCCACATTGCAGGCAGACTCTTTACCATCTGAGCCACCAGGGAAGCCTCTGGGTTACTACTGCATCCTTCCAACTGATTTCCTGTCTCTGCTCTTGTATCTGCTCACCTCATTTTCAGAACAACCAAAGGGATCTTTTAAAATCACATATCAGTTCATGTCACTCTCCTATTTAAACTGTTTAGTGGCTTGACCACTTCCCATTGCACTTGGGAGTTCAAACACCTGACCATCTCTCACGAGCTCCACGTGGTCTGGCCCTCGCCTAATTCTCTAGCTTCATCCTGTGCCACCTCCCATCCCCATCATCCCCATTCTTCTACACCTTACGGCTTTTATACTTGCTCACTTTCTACCAAGAAAGCCCCCATCTTCTTCCCTCATCTGAACGACAGGCTTCTTTTCATCTTCCAAGTCTCACTTCAGATGTCATCTCACAGAGTCTTGCCAGATTACTTACCCCTTTGAAAGGATCCTTGTCCGTTCATTTTTTCCACAAGGCGTTGTTTGTTTCCTTCCTGGTATGAGCCACAATTCCACCCAGGTCTTTTAGTACATCTGCCTTCTGGACTCTCAGCCCCTGCCTCCCACTCATCTCATCCCTGGTAAGAGGGCTGACAGACTGGTTGGGGTTAGCCACTGGGTGCTGCAGCCATGCCACGTCTTCTCCCCTTCTCCTGAAGCTATATATCTGCCTAGGCACCCTTGTCAGGAGTTTCGTAAGACCGGTGTGTGCTGGTTCAGCATAGCCTGTGGCTGAGTGTGAAGTTCAGGCCCAAAGTATTAGGAAACTTGCTCCAAGCATAAGCTAAGCAATGACCACACAGCTCCATCTGTAAGAAGACTAACATTTTGAACTGGGGCCCACTGTCTTTGGAGATCAGGTAAAGAAAAGAGAACATACTATATTCTGTATATACTGACCCATAATAAACACCAATACCTCTTTCCTAAAATTTATGAAAATCTAGGTCTGTGGCTTTGCAATTGTCTTAAGCATGATATCCTTTCTTGTAACCATGTATGTTAGTCCCAATACGTGGGAAAAGAAAAAAAAAAAAACCTAACAAAATAAATGCAGACATGTCCTGGTTACAGTAGTGATTATATTAACTATCACTTTTATGTAGCAAGTAACAGGAAACTCAACTCAGATTAGCAAGCAATGAGAAAAATTCATTAGGTCACATGACAGAATTTGGGAATTTATATGTATCTGGGAGAGGATGGTCCCAGATTAAATGACTCTGAGGAGTTCTGGTTTCTGCCAAGAGCTCTGAGAAGCTCAAGATGGAAAAAGAAATTGTACTTGTGGACATAGGGTGGGAAGGAGAGTCTGGGATGAACTGAGATAATAGCATTGACATATATACATCCACATTCATGAAATAGATAGCTAGTGGGATGCTGCTGTATAACTTCCAGGGATATCAGCCCAGTGCTCTTGAAACCCTTTACCTCAGATCGGGACTTGAACCCTTGTGCTGGGACTCGAACCCAGCCAACACCCACAGCACCTGGTTTCAGGGGCTAATAAAGCTCAGGTTCTTGATGTCTCATCAATGAAGGAATTCAGTGAGAGACAAAGTGATAGGTAAGAAGTGGATTTATTCAGAGAGAAGCACACTCCACAGACAGATTGTGGGCCATTGCAGAGGGCGATTGTGGCCTTGAAATGTGGCCTGGTTAGTTTTTATAGGCTGGGTAATTTCATATGCTAATGAGTGGGAGGACTATTCCAACTATTTTGGGGAAGGGGTGGAGATTTCCAGGATTTGGGCCACTGCCCACTCCTTAGACTTTTAACAGTGCCTTGGAACTGACTCATTGGAAAAGACCCTGATGCTGGGAAAGACTGAAGACAGGAGGAGAAGGGGACGACAGAGGATGAGATGGTTGGATGGCATCACCGGCTCAACGCACTTGAGTTTGGGTAAACTCTGGGAGTTGGTGATGGACAGGGAGGCCTGGCGTGCTGCAGTCCGTGGGGTCGCAAAGAGTTGGACACGACTGAGCGACTGAACTGAACTGAACTGAACTGGAACTGTCGTGGCACCTCTGGGTGTGTCATTTCACTTGCTGATTGAGGATCAAGGTCTAGCCTTATCTGCCATCTTGGCTCCATTTGATTCCGATTGGTTTATGTTGTGTGCTTGGCCTATGCCGTTCTTTCAAAAGTTGCACCCTGCCCCTTTCCCTCCTGTTACACTCCGTGATGACCTAGAGGGACAGGATGGAGGAAGAGCAGTGGGGGAGGGAGGCTCAAGAGGGAGGTGATATATACCTATTTAGGGCTGATTAACCCTGTTCTTTGACAGAAGCCAGCATAACATGGTAAAGCAACATTATCCTCCAATTAAAAAAAAAAAAATTGTACTACAAACAAATAGTGTTGGATCTGTTTTTAAAACACTTCTGCCCTCGTGGACAGAGGAGCCTGGCATTCTACATTCCAGGAAGTCGCAAAGAGTCGGACACAACTTACAACAGAATAACGACAATAGCCATCGTGCTTGCAAGACGGCTACTGGAGATGCTTGGGGCTTGTTCTCATCATTCATGTCCAAAAGCAAAGGAAGCATCTCTGCCAGCAGCTTCTGCCAAAACATATATTTGAATTTTTTATGTTTTCTTTCTCCCTAGAAGCCTGGGGAAAATCTCCTGGATTGAATTATATGCTCTCTCAGACCAATCAATTCCTACAGAATATGGGATACACTGGCCTAGGTCAATGACCACGTCAGAACCACAGGGCTAAGATGGGATCAATCACCAAACCCTTGTGACTGAGAATGAGTTGGGGGAACTCGCAGTGAGGGGAAGTGTTAACGAAAGCTAGGCCTCTCTGTAAGCTGGTGCTGAATCAAATCCTGGAGATGAAGTTTTTCGTGAAGAAGAATAGTTTGCTTGCTTTGCCAGGCAAAGGGGGACTCACTGGGCTTCTGCCTCAAAAAGCCGTGTGTCTTCACTCCAAAGAACTTGAGGGGTTTATAACAGTGAGTCAACTGTTAACAGGGGTCCCTGACAAGACTAGCACGTGAGCAGGGTCTCAGGCGGTTTCCTCATCTTGAGGAGCTTCTCTGGCCCCTTTAATCTCGGCTCAGCTGGTTTTTTTGCTGCTCCTCCCTTGGTTAGCAACTGTTCAGATCTGCCCTTTGGAACTCAGGGAAGGTCATAATGGCTGGAGTCTTGCCTACAAGAAATGGGGGAAAGAAAGGCCTTCATGCCTGTGAGCCCCACACTGCCCTGCTCAGTTTCAAAAGGAGGAAGAGCTGTTGAATGGAGACATCCAATCAGTCTGTGTGAGCCTGAGAAACCTGAATAAGTGCAGCCTGATGCACAGCCCCACTATATGGAATCAGACTCTTATAATTTAAAATCCCATCTGCATCTTTAACAATATTTGTGATCTTCCCTCCCTCTTCTCTCTTAAAAAAAAAGGAAATTTATTTACTTATTTATTTTTGGCTGCACTGGGTCTTCGTTGCTTGCTTGGGCTTTCTCTAGTTGCAGCAAGCAGGGGTTACTCCCTAATTGTGGTGTTTGGGCTTCTCATTGCAGAGGCTTCTCTTGTTGCTGAGCATGGGCTGTAGGGCACGCAGGCTCAGCAGTTGTGGTGCATGGTCTTAGCTGCCCCAGGGCATGTGGGATCTTCCTGGACCGGGGATCAAACCCATGTCCCCTGCATTGGCAGGTGGATTCTTAACAACTGGACCATCAGGGAAGCCCCCTCCTCCTCTCTTTCTTTCTCCCTCCCTCTCTATTTTTCTCTCTTTCTATTAGATTGGCCGGGATAGTTAAATATCTGTGTTCATAGAGTTGCCTTACTTATAAGACCTTATAGGAGCTTTCAGAAGACCTTAAAGTTTGAGAAAATATGTACAAGAGATGGGGAGAAAAAAAGGCCCTCTTCACAGAACAAATATAAAAGACTAACCACAGAGCTTATCAGCAATGCTAGGATGCTAAAGTGCCAAATGACCAAAAGCTTAGAAAAACAAATGCTAGACACCAAGGTCTTCAATTAGAGGAGGGGAGATACAGGAAGAATAACCAATGGGTAAGTGGGCACAAATTGTTTCAAGGGAATTCGTTTTCAGATAAGCTTTCCTAGAATGGATTGACCCAAGAAAGTTCCTGTGTCCAGACTTCAGGCTGTTTCTCCTTTCCCATCTCTTCTGCTCAATTTCTTTTATCAATTGATCATAGAAAGACATACCTCACACTCACCCCAAACCTACTAAGGCATTGTTATTGTTGTTCAGTCACCAAGTCGTGTTTCTTTGCAACCCCAGGGACTGCAGCACACCAAGCTTCCCTGTCCTTCACTAGCTTCCAGAGTTTGCTTAAACTCATGTCCATTGAGTCAGTGATGCCATCAAATCATCTCATCCTCTGTCACCCCCTTCTCCTCCTGCCCTCAGTATTTCCCAGGATCAGGTGACCAAAGTATTGGAGCTTCAGCTTCAGCACCAGTCCTTCCAATGAATATTCAGGGTTGATTTCCTTTAGGATTGACTAGTGTGATCTCCTTGCAGTCCAAGGGACTGTCTAGAGTCTTCTCCAGCACCACAGTTCGAAAGCATAAATTCTTGGGATCTCAGCCTTCTTTATGGTCTGACTCTCACATCTGTACATGACTACAGGAAAAACCATACCTTTGACTATATGGGCCTTTGCCGGCAAAGTGATGTCTCTGCTTTTTAATACGCTGTCTAGGCATTGCCTGGAGTGTAAAAGCCTCTAGGGTGCTGAAGAAAGGAGAGTCGAATGACTCTAATAATAGGGTACTTAATCCTTTGCTACTCAAGTGGACTACAATTCTCTGCTTTCCACAAAGAGGAAGGACACCTAATTAAGTTGTCGAGATGACAGATTACTAAAAATAATCTTGATGATGTATTACCATGTAATTTGGGGTATATAACTGAGAAGAATCCAAAGAATTGAGTCCTGTTCTATAATAAAACTCTATCGCTCCCATTTACTTATTTGGGTGAAGACCTTCTTAGCAACTATCTGCCAAACCAAACATTCAGCATTGATGCTGACTCCTGTATATTTATCCCTGGATACATGGGGGAGAAAGGCTTTACTTGTCTCATGAAGAGCTGGAATTCCATTGCAATTTTACATTTTAGGTTTACTAATGGTTCATCAATATTTGCAATATATTTATGCTGTTCTGAGAAATTGTGTAGAGGTTTCTAACACTCAGAATCTTATGATCACATAGAAATTTTAAATTATTCCCATTTTTTCCATGTTTCCATGTTTTTAACATGCATAGAAGTATGTTATTCATGAAATACTTTAAAGTATAAAATATATTAGGAAATAGAATGGAAATACAATATCAAGAAGAAAAACAAACAAAGAAAATTTCTGATGGGTTAAGAAGAACTTATTTATGTGTATCTTAAAAGTATGATGGGGCATCAAATTGTTGTATCATTTGCAGGAGAAGAAGGGGACAACAGAGGACAAGATGGTTGGATGGCACCACCAATTCAATGGACATGAGTCTGAGCAAACTCCGGGAGCGGCCTGGCCCACTCCAGTCCATGGGGTTGCAAAGAGTCGGACATGTCTGAGCGACTGAACAACAGCAACAAATAAGAACTTATTTATGTGTATTTTAAAAGTATGATGGGTCATCAAATTGCTATATTATTTAGATTCAACTGGATAGATATTAAATAGTGATGTGATAGTTTATTTTTAAATGTCATTATTTATAGTGTGCTGGGACATATATATATATATTTGTACATATATATTTGTAGCTCGATATGGTAAAAATTCTAGGCATCAACTTAAAAATGTGGTGAGGAATGTATTGCATCTTAAAATATTTTAGGAGTACTTTAGTGAACACATCCAGAAACAACAAAAGGAGAAAATCATGTTAGACAAGAAAATGATGAAGGGAAGAACAGGCCTGCTATTGAGACCGATTGCACAATGAAATATGATGACAAAGGACCTGTCTCTTCACATTTCTTTCGTGTCCTTTATCAGAGAGAAAGATCTAACAAGAATGATGGAATGGACGTTGGTAAAGAGGAAGAGACGCCCAAGATGGAAAAAGAAGGGGTTCCCTGGTGATCCAGTGGCTAAGAATCCGCCTTGTAATTCAGGGGACACAGGATCAGTCCCTGGTCCAGGATGATCCCTCATGCCACGGAGCAACTTAGCCTGTGCGCCACAGCTACTGAAGCCCGCATGCCCTAGAGCCCATGCCTGGCAACAAGAAGAGCTGCCACAGTGAGAGGCCTGTGCTCTGCAAATGGAGAGTAGCTCCTGCTTCCTGTGGCTAGAGAAAGCCCACATAGCAGTGAAGACCCAGCACAGCCAAAAGCAAGTAAATACATAGTTTTTAAAAAGATGGGGGAAAAAAGCTGTAGCAGTGTACCCATTTCCTTTGGAAGCCAGGAGAAGTAACAAGGATTTGAGTCAGCCAGAACTGACTCAGAATTCTGATTCTGCCAGTATTATTGACATGACCATGGCAAAATTCTTAAGCCACCTCATCTGTATAATGGGCGTAGAATGATTTACCACACAGGGTTCAGTTTCACACATTTCAATGTAAAGTGCTTTGCACAGAGTCAAGCATGCGTGCACACATGCTAAGTCGCTCAGTGTCCAACTCTTTGGGACCCTAGGAACTGCAGCCCGACAGGCTCCTCTATCCATGGGATTCTCCAGACAGAGATACTGGAGTGGGTTGCCACGCTGAGCCTGGTCTCTTACAGGGTTGTGAGAGGCTGGGTTACAGGTTCTCTAGCTGCAGGGAGAGGGAGCTACTCTCTAGTCGCAGTGTGCAGGCTTCTCACTGTGGCGGCTTCTCTTGTTGCCAGGCATGGGCTAGAGGGCATGCGGGCTTCAGGAGTTGTGGCGCACAGGCTGAGATCAAACCCGCGTCTCTTACATCTCCTGTGTTGGCAGGTGGGTTCTTTACGCTAGCACCACAAGGGAAGCCAGAGTCAAACATAGCCATACATAAATAGTGGCTATTTTAACTACCATGTAACTACGGCCCTTGGGCAACTTATCTGCCATGAGCCTCACTTTCCTCCTCCATAACACAGGAATAATAACATCTACCTCTTAGGACTGCCATGAGGATTAGGTGGATAATAAACCTGAGGGCACTTATAGCACAAAGAAGGCATTCAATAAATATGAGTTCTTTCCCCACTCCTTCCTTCTATAGCTTCCTATCGATTCAAGCAATTCTATGGTATCCCTGATGGGGTGTGATGAACAAGAGTCTAATTCCAAATACCCACGTATAGATGAGTATATTACTTTTATTGTGTCTGTTAATAAACAGACTAAATCTGAAGTGATTCTTTTTTCTTGCTAAGAGACACAGGTCTCATATTACAGATGACTCTATCCTTGTGGATATGACCTTTCTGCTTTACTAGCAAATCTCATTAATGACAAAATTATTTTCCTGAAATTGTGGAAGACAAATATATTGCCGACCTATGACCGCGTAATCAATCCTCTCGCAAAGAGGCTTGAGCATGTGCGCTTGGTCATGTCGGACTCTTTGCAACCCCACAGACTGTATTCACAAAGAGGACCACCTCACAAAGAAAAATTTCTTCCAAGTGTTTCCTATTCTCTTCTGAGTGAAATGACAAGCACGTATTAATCTGTGGGAATAAATATACTGTTGATTAGTGTCTTTCACTTGTTTTAAATGGCACCAAGTAGCCCTCTCTTTGCAGCTTTGGGTACAAAACAAAGCCTGGATGAGCCAGGATGACTGGGGCGGGGAGCCGGTGGGGCAGAGTTAGGGAGCCAAGTTGCATTGAAGAGGAAGGAAATATGTGTAAAGCCACTTGCCCTATTTTAACCTGTGGGATAATGTCCATTTGGTTCTTCTCAGAAGTAGTCTGTCCTGGTTGAAGAGGGAGGTTTAATGACTCTAAATAGTAATTCAAGTGCATAGGGAGGCCCTACATCAGTCAGGATCCCAGCCAGAAACAGATGGCACGTGCCAAAGAAATGAAAGAAGTATCATTGACCCTGGGTAGCGGGTATGTGGGCATCCACTACACTAATTTCTCTTTTTTCGTCTGTGTTTGAAATAGTCTATCCTAAGATATATGAAAATGGAAGCATGGAAAAGAGGGTCTTGTTCAGCCACTCACTTGCGTCCAGCTCTTTTGCTGGACTGAAGCCGGCCAGGCGCCTTTGTCCATGTGATTTCCCAGGCAAGAATACTGGAGTGGGTTGCCGTTTCCATCTCCAGGGGATCTTTCCGATGCAGGGATCGAATCCCCGTCTCCTACATTGGCAGGCGGATTCTTTATGTCTGAGCTACCAGGGAAGAAGGACTAGTGAAAGTGATTTACATTTAAAGGCTTGGGCAGAGGATAACGGAAAATCAGGGAAGGTGATATCTCCTTCCCCACTGCCCCCCCGCCACCAGACTGGCAGTAGTGGCAGGTACTACCAGCAGCGGGCTTGAAGGTGCAAGGGAGAGGGATCATCTCTGGGCACCCAGGGAGGCCTGTGGCAGGGAAGGGCTACCATCAGGAACTGCAGCCTTGGGTGGAAGAATCATTAACTATGACCCAGTACATAAATTTGTGAAGCCCAGTGCAAACTGAAAAATCAAAAAAAAAATAAAAAAGTAATTGAAGATCTTGAAATCTAAAACTTTAGCTTTTCTTTCACCATCTCTCATTCCCTTTCACTTGATGGGTCATGTTTTAAATTTTTTTCTATTTCACACCATTTTAAATAAAGAAAACATTAAAAGTTTAAGTGATTAGTACAAACTTTACCACTTACATTGTGCAGTGTCAATTTTAAATGCAGTATAAGAGCATTTAACTTGGATGAAGAATCACAAAATGATACAATTTGTATTTCATAATCCATACATAACATTGGCAGTGGATTCAAACGTTCTGACTCGGCTCTTGGCGCCAGATTCCTCTGTCCATGGGATTATCTAGACAAGAATACTGGAGTGGTTTGCCAGTTCCTTCCCCAGGGGATCTTCCCAACCCAGGGGTCAAACCCGGGTCTCCCACATTGCAGGCAGATTTTTTACCATCTGAGCCACCAGGGAAGCCCAGGCAGCTTGCTCTCAAATCCCTTTTCAGCAAACTTGGTTCCTTTTCAGTTCCGATAAAACAGAAAGGACCAGGCAGGCCCCAGGTGTGACTCCACACTTTTGTGGGCCCCGATCCTGATGCAATTTTGTGAGCCCTCTATAAAACAAAAAAACAAATAAAGCAGAATCACAAATATAAATTTGGTACAAAGCTGGCTATTTACTTAGAATGAGAAATCACAGTAAAATCCTGGAACTTAGGAAATTCAAGTACCTTTCTTCTGAGGTCTCTTGGGAACTATACCTTCAGAGACATCCTTCTTGATTGCACCAGCTTTCCCTCCCCACCTGGAACCCTCTACAACTCCAAGCAACTCCCACCACTCTCAGGGGCCTGGGATGTGAGGAGTCCTGAGGTTTAAATGTTATTAGCTTTATGGTAAATTTCTCTGTAGGCCCTGAAACTTAGAACATAGAATTAAATGACTGTAGAGTAGCAAGCAGGCTTCCTCCAGGGCTCAGTGGGGAAAGAATCTGCCCATAATGCAAAAGACACAAGAAACAGGGGTTCAATCCCTGTGCTGGCAAGATCCCCTGGAGGAAGGCACAGCAGCCTACTCCCATATTCTTGCCTGGAGAATCCCATGGACAGAGGAGCCTGGTGGGCTACAGTCCATGGGGTCGCAAAGAGTCAGTCACGACTGAAGCGACTGAGCATGAGCGTGAGAGCAGCAAGCATCTGCAAGCAGGTGGAAAGGGCAGGCCCTCGAGCTGTGGTGTGACCCCTTCCCCACCGCACACAGCACGGGCAGCGGGCCCCTGTGTGGGGCTCCTCGGCTCTACTGCTGTTTCTCGTAGTTAGGAAATCCCATCGAGGCTTAGGTACATTATGTAGGGAACTGAGAAGGTAGTGGACAGTCGTGGCCACTCCTCTGCCTCCGTGGTGTCTCGTCTACCCTCTGCACTGTTCTCTGACCAGGGTGGAATAAGCCACAGGGAAAATGGCCTTAAGGAACTCACTGTTTTCAATCACCTTCAAATTCTTTTTCTTTTTTTTTTTTTTAGCTGCTCTACACAGCACGTGAGATCTTAGTTCCCCGACCAGGGATCATGGAAGCTCGAGTGTTAACCACTGGACCACCAGGGAAGTCCCAGTCACCTTCAAGTTCTGACCAGACTTCGTTGCCCTGGCCTAAGCAACAGGTTCCTCTGTAGACATAAAATACTACTGGGCTTTCTTCATAGTAGCTGAAGCAATGGTGGAGGCAATTTAGATTCAGAAAAAAGATTCAGGTCAGTTTGCTGGAAAGCCTGCCCTCAATGGGGCTGTGGGGCCAGGGCTTGGGAGAAGCCCATGGGAAGAGGGAAAGGGGTAGATGAGGCCAGAAGAAGGGAAGTCATGGGCAAACGCAGGGAAATGGAAACATGCTGAAGAAAGATTTCAAATGTTACTAAAACCCTGGTGTTGGTGAGCTATTTGCTTTTGATAAGTAAGGTTGTTCTTGTTGTTCAGTTGCTAAGTTGTGTCCATCTCTTTGTGATCCCAGGGATCAAACCTGGGTCTCCTGCATTGCAGGAGAATTCTTTACCATCTGAGCCACCAGGGAAGCTGCTGAGTACAGGGAAGACTGCTAATATCTGAACTAAGAATATGCGCTTAACATGAGAGTATTTGGTCTAAATAAGATGGAAGAAGGTAGTGCTTAAGTGCTGGGTTCAAATTTTAATGTTTAATAGCTATGAGACTTTGATCAAGAAACTCATTATTTTTGTGCCTCAGTTTTGTCATATGAAGCTCTTGTGTTGTGTGAGAATTAGAGAAGTTAATAGTTATAAACCACTTATAATAGGTGTTAGTAAACGTGAGATAATAGAAAATATACATATACTGGCCTCTACCCCTAGTCCCTGGTACAGAGCGCCTAAAACCCTTTTAATTTCCTAAGCGGTAAGACCTCTAGGAGCATCTTTTGTTCTACTATTTGGTCTTTGACCCTAGTTCCTGACACCAATCTCCTAAATCCTTTGGAATTTCCTGAGGGATAACAATCTTTTTTCTAATAAGGTGACTCTTGGTGGGCTCTCAAATGGGGGCTGGTCACCAAAAAAAGACCAAGCCATGATTAGAAGTGTGACGTTTTCAACCCACATCCCATTCTCTAGAGGAGGGAAAAGGGCTGGAAATGGAGTTAAAGATCCTTCATGCCTACATGATGAAGCCTAAAAAAAAAAAAAAAAAAAATCCCCGAGGTATGGAGTTCTAGGAGCTTCTAGTGTAGGTTGTGGAAGACGTGGAGATGCTGGGAGAGTGAGCGTGGAAGCTCTGCACCGCTTCCCACATTCTTTGCCCTTCAGATCTCTTCCATCTGGATGTTCAGCAGTATCCTTTATCATGCCCTTTAATAAACTGGTAAACGTGTTTTCCCGAGTTCTGTCAGCCGTTCTAGAAAATAATCAAATCCAAAGGGGAGGAGTTCTTGAGAACATTTGATTCGTAGCCAAGTTAGACGCAGGCTGTGGGTTACCTGAGGGCTTACTGTCAGGGGAAACACGCTGACCAGAACTGCCCACCTGGCCAGGCACCACAGTCACGATTTGCATGAGTTATTTTATGATAGGAGGTCCCAGTAAGGAACACGGAACTGACAAGCCACGCCCAACCGGAAGAATTCGGAACGGTCCAAAGGAGATCCCACATCTCCTACCACCTCCCACAGTCCTTGATGGAATCCATCTTGCCTAAGCATTGCCTCCACCACAGGAAGGGCCCTGAGTCAGAATGATTGGCCAGAGACAGCCAGAAACCAATCCCATCACCATAAAGCCCACGAGCCACATGGCAGAGTCCTTCTCCTGGGTTCTCGTACCCTGCTCCTCTCCGTCTAGGCACTCCTTTCCAATAAAGTCTCTCGCTTTCTCAGCATGTCTCTCCCCACACAACTCATTTCCAAGTGTTAGACTAGAGAGTACTCTCAGGCCCTGGAAGGGATCCCCCTTCCTGCAACAATACTACTTGTGAGTGGCATCTAAAGTGGTGGAGGGCAGGGGCAGTCCTGTAGGACTGAGCCTTTAACATGTGGGATCTGGTGCTATCTCCAAGCAGACGGTGTCAGAATTGAGTTAAATTGTAGGACATGAAGCTGGTGTCGCAGGACTGCATATTGTGGGGAAAAAACCACACAGCTGGTGTCAGAAGTGTGGTGAGTGTGGTAGTAATGTCAGAGTAAAAGAGATACACAGGGGCAGTTTAGGTTTTCTCTACACAATTAGTACCTGGTAAAAGTAAGACAGTATTATTATGGAATGACTCCAAATAAAGCATTTAGACACAACGTTTGAAGCTGTAACATTTCAGCAATCGATGAAGAATAAGATCCATGCATTTTCACTACATATAATTTTATAAAAATTATGATTTTGAGTGAATGGATTTTTCCATGTTTAATCTCTAGCCAAAGGTAAGTACTGTGAAGTACTGTGAAGTTTTCATTAACAAAACACAATCACTTCAGAATTTTTCTTACCAAAAAGCAGAGGTACAGTTTACCATTTTTTTGCTTTACAGATAAATTGTCCTACTCCACAATCCCCAGACATTGACAAAAGATTTTGTTTTCTCTTTAACCTTGGTCCATTTACACACTAACCTGAGGAGATTAGATGGAATACCAGATCCCACTGGGCAAAAGCTAGGAGGGGCTCTTTTCTCATTAAAGGCAACTTCAGATTAGAATCAAGTTTGAATAAAATAAACAGTTTAGAAAAAATTAGGGCAGCTTGATCATCAGTCTTTCTTGCTTCTAGACGTCAAGCTGAAATAAAACTGTAAGAGCCAGACTTTCTGGATTCCTGTTGTTGACTTAAGAAATACTCACAACCTTGAAGTTGAGAAAGAAAGAAAGAAAGAAAGTGAAGTCACTCAGTTGTGTCCGACTCTTTGCGATGCTATGGACTGTAGCCTACCAGGCTCCTCTGTCCATGGGATTTTCCAGGCAATAGTCCTGGAGTGCAATTGTGAGGTAGTTTTTGTGTGGTAGTTTGAGCATTCTTTGGCATTGCCTTTCTTTGGGATTGGAATGAAAACACCTTTTCCAGTCCTGTGGCCACTGCTGAGTTTTCCAAATTTGCTGGCATATTGAGTGCAGCACTTTCACAGCATCATCTTTCAGGATTTGGAATAGCTCAACTGGAATTCCATCACCTCCACTAGCTTTGTTCATAGTGATGCTTTCTAAGGCCCACTTGACTTCACATTCCAAGATGTCTGGCTCTAGGTCAGTGATCACACCATCGTGATCATCTGGGTCGTGAAGATCTTTTTTGTACAGTTCTTCTGTGTATTCTTGCCATCTCTTCTTAATCTCTTCTGCTTCTGTTAGGTCCATACCATTTCTGTCCTTTATCAAGCCCATCTTTGCATGAAATGTTCCTTTGGTATCTCTGATTTTCTTGAAGAGATCTCTAGTCTTTCCCATTCTGTTGTTTTCCTCTATTTCTTTGCATTGATTGCTGAAGAAGGCTTTCTTATCTCTTCTTGCTCTTCTTTGGAACTCTGCATTCAGATGCTTATATCTTTCCTTTTCTCCTTTGCTTTTCGCTTCTCTTCTTTTCACAGTTATTTGTAAGGCCTCCCCACACAGCCAGTTTGCTTTTTTGCATTTCTTTTCCACAGGGATGGTCTTGATCCCTGTCTCCTGTACAATGTAATGAACCACATTCCATAGCTCATCAGGCACTCTATCTATCAGATCTAGGCCTTTAAATCTATTTCTCACTTCCACTGTATAATCATAAGGGATTTGATTTAGGTCACACCTGAATGGTCTAGTGGTTTTCCCTACTTTCTTCAATTTAAGTCTGAATTTGGCAATAAGGAGTTGATGGTCTGAGCCACAGTCAGCTCCTGGTCTTGTTTTTGCTGACTGTATAGAGCTTCTCCATCTTTGGCTGCAAAGAATATAATCAGTCTGATTTCTTCAGCAATATGTGAACCATGAACTTCCTGATATTCAAGCTGGTTTTAGAAAAGACAGAGGAACCAGAGATCAAATTGCCAACATCCACTGGATCATGGAAAAAGCAAGAGAGTTCCAGAAAAACATCTATTTCTGCTTTATTGACTATGCCACAGCCTTTGACTGTGTGGGTCACAATAAACTGTGGAAAATTCTTCAAGAGATGGGAATACCAGACCACCTGACCTGCCTCTTGATAAATCTGTATGCAGGTCAGGAAGCAACAGTTAGAACTGGACATGGAACAACAGACTGGTTCCAAATAGGAAAAGGAGTACGTCAAGGCTGTATATTGTCACCCTGTTTATTTAACTTATATGCAGAGTACATCATGAGAAACGCTGGACTGGAAGAAACACAAGCTGGAATCAAGATTGCCAGGAGAAATATCAATAACCTCAGATATGCAGATGACACCACCCTTATGGCAGAAAGTGAAGAGGAACTCAAAAGCCTCTTGATGAAAGTGAAAGTGGAGAGTGAAAAAGTTGGCTTAAAGCTCAACATTCAGAACACGAAGATCATGGCCTCTGGTCCCATCACTTCATGGCAAATAGATGGGGAAACAGTGGAAACAGTGTCAGACTTTATTTTTCTGGGCTCCAAAATCACTGCAGATGGTGACTGAAGCCATGAAATTAAAAGACGCTTACTCCTGGAAGGAAAGTTATGACCAACCTAGATAGCATATTCAAAAGTAGAGACATTACTTTGCCAACAAAGGTTCATCTAGTCAAGACTATGGTTTTTCCTGTGGTCATGTACGGATGTGAGAGTTGGACTGTGAAGAAGGCTGAGCGCTGAAGAATTGATGCTTTTGAACTGTGGTGTTGGAGAAGACTCTTGAGAGTCCCTTGGACTGCAAGGAGATCCAACCAGTCCATTCTGAAGGAGATCAGCCCTGGGATTTCTTTGGAAGGACTGATGCTAAAGCTGAAACTCCAGCACTTTGGCCACCTTATGCAAAGAGTTGACTCATTGGAAAAGATTCTGATGCTGGGAGGGATTGGGGGCAAGAGGAGAAGGGGACGACAGAGGATGAGATGGCTGGATGACATCACTGACTCGATGGACGTGAGTCTGAGTGAACTCCCGGAGTTGGTGATGGACAGGGAGGCCTGGCATGCTGCGATTCATGGGGTTCCAAAGAGTCAGACACAACTGAGCGACTGATCTGAGTCCTGGAGTGGATTGCCATTTCCTTCTCCAGGGGATCTTCCTAACCCAGGGATTGAACCTGGGTCTCCTGCATTGTAGACAGACGCTTTACCATCTGAGCCACCAGGGTGCCTCTCTGAAGTCGAGAGTTATGCTTTATTTGGTGGGAACTTTTAGGACTTCAAGAGCAGGAGGCAGCGTCTCAAGCAACCTTGACAGAACTGCTCCAAGATTGGGCAGGGGGGTGGGGTAGGGAGCCAGGTTAGATAGAAATTTTACCAAAAAGATCAGGTAGCCTGATCATCCAAAGATTACTGTTAATTAAAGAAAACCAAATAATCCAAGTTAAGGAATTTAATGCTGTTCTCTGTTTGGGAAGATACAAGAGTCCAGGCTCCCTGAAATTATCCCGTTGGTATGCAGCTCAGCTGTCTGGGGCCAGGATCCGGTGTTTCCACATCCTGAGTTTCCTCAGGGCTCAGCATGGGGAGTGGCTGCATTCTGATGGCTGCTAGAGGGCAGGTATTCTTTCCATCCTGAGTTTCCTCAGGGCTCACCGGCTCACCACTGTGGTGGCTGCAACTGCCGATGACTGTGACATCTTTGTTTACTGATAGGACAGGAAACATTCCATTTCTCACTGTGTATATCCAAGCAAGACCATCACATAACCTCTCTGACTTCCTTATCCTCATCCATGGGAGAATCACGTGGGAAGTGCTGCCCAGCACCACTCCTAAGGTTCTCGTGAGGATTTTTTTTTTTTTAATGTTATTGTTTAAAAAAAAAAAAAATCCCAAAAAACAAAAGCGCTCTACAAATGCAAAAAGAATTTACTCAAATGACTTTCTTCTTCCCACTTTCTTTTTTGCACGTCATTCAACAGCAGGTAGGCTGGCTTATCTGCTAGAAGCAACAGCCCTGAATTAAACTGATTCACATCTTTGGAGTGCTCTTACCAGTATCTGTAAGGAAAAAAAATCATACTTGATTAACCAACTAGTGTTCTCTAGTGTTCGTTATAAATAAATGTAAGTAAATGGTGCCTGGTCAATAACAGGTACTCAATAAATATTTGTTGAATGAATTTGCAAGTTCTATAATTTAAAACATTTGACACAATTCTACTTCTAAGGCTACTAAAAGTCAAAACAATAGTTAAAACAACTCAATTACTAAGGAAACATAATTTTCTTCTAGTAAGAGTTGAATAATAACAAGAATCAGAGGCCCATGGGAAATGCTGTTCTCTTGGCAGACTCAGCCATGGTGACTATCTGGCATGAATGCATAACATCAACACTATTTAGAATTTCTATTAAAAAAAAAAAGAGTTCACAATAAAAGTAAAAAATTGAAGATGGTATTAAACTCTTAATCAAGTCATAGTACAGAATAATGTTAGTCAAAAAAAAATTGCATGTGGGTTTCATAAACTCTGAGTAAGAAGGACATTTGCAATGTGAACAGTGAACCCCGGCAGGGAATGAGAAAGGAGAAAAGGGTTTAAAGCATCATTATAGATTCAAGATATTGGCAACTGTTGTCTACAATTCATAGAGAAGGCTGAGAAAGTGAAAAAGGGATTTTTTGTGTGTGTTTTGTTTCTTTTTTTTTTTAACATTATATTAGCAGAGACCATCTTTTACCATCTGTTTTTCTTCAACATTTATCTCAACATTTTGTAACTATTTGTTAGCATTTTTTATTTCTTTAAACAGTTTAACTGAGCTACATTTCTCACATACCGTGTAATTCACCCAAGTAGAGTATACAATTCAAGTTTTTTAGAATATTCACAAGATTGTTACAACCGTTACCACCATTTAATTCCAGAACATTTTCATCACCTCTAAAAGAAGCCCTTGCCTATTAGCAGTTACCCCTCATTTCCCATCCTTCTCCTAGGAAAACCACTAACTTACTCTCCTTACGTCTATAAATTTGCCTGTTCTGGACATTTCACACAAGGGAATCGTGTACTATGTGGTCTTCTGTGACTGGCTTCTGTCACTTACCTAGTGTTTTCAAGGTTCATTTTACTGCAGCATGCATCTATGTGTCACTTCTCTTTGTTGCTGAGTAATATTCCAGTGTGTGGCTACACCACATTTTATTAATTCTTTCATCAAGCGATGGACATTTGGGTGCTTTTCATTTCAGGGCTATTTTGAATAATGCTGCTATGAACACATGTGCAAGTTCTTGTGTAGACATACATACCCATTTCTCCTGAGTGTATATCTTTTGGGGAGAGGGTGCTATGCCGGGTCTTGGCTGCAGCACGTGAGATCTAGTTTCTTTTGTGTGTGTGTGAGGGGGATCTAGTTTCTTGAACAGGGGTCAAACCCAGGCTCCCACATTGGGAGCATGTGTCTTAGCCACTGGGCCACCAGGGAAGTCCCATCCTGAATACATATCTAGGAGTGGAATGGCTGGGCCAAATAGTAGCACTTGCAACCTTTTAAATAAACTTTTAAAAACTTAAGATATAATTCACATACCATAAAACCCACCATTTTAAAGTGTGCACTTTCCTGGGTTTTAGTATCCACACAAGGCTAAGCAACCATCATCAACATCTAATTCTAGAAGAATTTCATAACCTCAAATAGAAACCCTGCACCCTTTACCCCTTGAATTACGGTTGGATCAGTAAGCCTACATGCCTCTGCTCTTTCTTTTGCCTTGGGAAAATGATTTAAAACACATTGTCATCTTTATTAAAATTGAAATTTCAAGTGGTTATTCGAGAAATAAGCATATTGACTTTCTAAAATAATGGACTTACTGAGATGTAACTCACATACCATAAAATTCACCCGCTTAAAACTGTACAATTTAGTGGCTTATAGCAGTTTCACAAAGTTGTGCAATCATTACCACTGACTAATTCCAGAACATTTTCATCATGCCCAAAAGAAATCTCTACCCTTTAGCGGTCATTCCCCATTCTCCCCTCCCCCTAGCTTCTGGCAACCACTAATTTACTCTCTGTCTCTGTAGATTTTCCTATTCTGGACTATGGTTAACTTTTTGAAGTGTAAAAAAGAATTCTTTACACCTACATAAAACATTTGGCTACACACACCATGTATATTCACACATGCACCCACCCACACACACGCACTTATTGGTTTTTGTCATTACTGGCATGTTTATATATCCATGACACTTTGTTGTACTCACAGATGAGTTTGGTACCTGATAAAATACCAAAGTGGGGAAAATAAGATAAAATTTTTAGTATGATATGATAAATCATATGATAAATTATTGGTATCCTCAATAGAGAGGTTTATTCATCTCCCAAGTGACCATATAACTACAGATTAAAATAACTTGAAAAAAATTTATTTTGGCCTCACCACACAGCTTATGGAGTCTTAGTTCTCTGACTGGGGATTGAACTCACACTTTCTGTACTGGAAGCATGAGTCTTCACTACCGGACCATCAGGGAAGTCTCTAAAACAACATAATTTTTAATCAAAAATTTCTCTTCTGAAAGAGGATCTAAATACTGTCGACTAAAAAAATATTCACAATCTAAACGTTGAGTTATGTTTTATTAGGTGGAAATTTTTAGGACTTAAGCCCAGGAGGCAGAATTTCAATTAACCATGAGAGAACTGCTCTGAGGAGGTGAGGGGAAGAGATAGGTTATACAGAAGTTTTGAAGCATAGGGTGGGTAGTCTAAACACCAGATATCTCAAGTTAAGGAATTTAGCACTTTTCTATGCATGGAAAGGTGCATACATACAAAGGGCTCACTGAAATCAATCCTTTGGTATGCAGGTCCTCTGTCTGGGGGCAGTATCCCGTGTTTCCACATCCCGAGTTTCCTCAGGGCTCAGCGTGGGGAGTGGCTGCAGTCTGGTGGCTGCTACAGAGCACATAATCCTTCCTTCCTGAGTGCTCTCAGGGCTCACCAGCTCAAAGTGGAGGGCTGTAATCGCCCTTGTTTACTAATATGTCAGGAAATATGCCATTTCTCAACACTATCAGTTCAGTCGCTCAGTTGTGTCCAATCTTTGCAACCCCATGAATCGCAGCACGCCAGGTCTCCCAGTCCATCACCAACTGCCAGAGTTCACTCAAACTCATGTCACTCAAGTCGGTGATGCCATCCAGCTATCTCATCCTCTGTCATCCCCTTCTCCTCCTGCGCTCAATACCTCCCAGCATCAGAGTCTTTCCCAATGAATCAACTCTTCGCATGAGGTGGCCAAAGTATTGGAGTTTCAGCTTCAGCATCACTCCTTCCAATGAACACCCAGGACTGATCTCCTTTAGGATGGACTGGTTGGATCTCCTTGCAGTCCAAGGGACTCTCCAGAGTCTTCTCCAACACCACAGTTCAAAAGCATCAATTCTTCGGCATTCAGCTTTCTTCACAGTCCAACTCTCACATCCATACATGACCACTGGAAAAACCATAGCCTTGACTAGACGGACCTTTGTTAGCAAAGTAATGTCTCTGCTTTTGAATATGCTGTCTAGGTTGGTCATAACTTTCCTTTCAAGGAGTAAGCGTCTTTTAATTTCATGGCTGCAGTCACCATCTGCAGTGATTTTGGAGCCCCCAAAAATAAAGTCTGACAAAGTTTCCACTGTTTCCCCATCTATTTGCCATGAAGTGATGGGACCGGATGCCATGATCTTCGTTTTCTGAATGTTGAGCTTTAAGCCAACTTTTTCACTCTCCACTTTCACTTTCATCAAGAGGCTTTTGAGTTCCTCTTCACTTTCTGCCATAAGGGTGGTGTCATCTGCATATCTGAGGTTATTGAAATTTCTTCAGGCAATCT
This sequence comes from Bos indicus x Bos taurus, assembly GCF_003369695.1. Classification (NCBI taxonomy): domain Eukaryota; kingdom Metazoa; phylum Chordata; class Mammalia; order Artiodactyla; family Bovidae; genus Bos; species Bos indicus x Bos taurus. The sequence goes on from NC_040079.1 coordinate 111,846,795, forward strand.
TATTCCAGCTTGTGCTTCTTCCAGCCCAGCATTTCTCATGATGTACTCTGCATATAAGTTAAATAAACAGGGTGACAATATACAGCCTTGACGTACTCCTTTTCCTATTTGGAACCAGTCTGTTGTTCCATGTCCAGTTCTAACTGTTGCTTCCTGACCTGCATACAGATTTCTCAAGAGGCAGGTCAGGTGGTCTGATATTCCCATCTCTTTCAGAATTTTCCAGTTTGTGGTGATCCACACAGTCAAAGGCATGGCATAGTCAATAAAGCAGAAATAGATGTTTTTCTGGAACTCTCTTGCTTTTTCAATGATCCAATGGAGGTTTGCAATTTGATCTGGTTCCTCTGCCTTTTCTAAATCCCACTTGAACATCTGGAAGTTCACAGTTCACATATTACTGAAGCCTGGCTTGGAGAATTTTGAGCATTATTTTACTAGCATGTGAGATGAGTGCAATTGTGAGGTAGTTTGAACATTCTTTGGCATTTCCTTTCTTTGGGATTGGAATGAAAACTGACCTTTTCCAGTCCTGTGGCCTCTGCTGAGTTGTCCAAATTTGCTGGCATATTGAGTGCAGCACTTTCACAGCATCATCTTTTAGGATTTGAAATAGCTCAACTGGAATTCTATCACCTCCACTAGCTTTGTTTGTAGTGCTGTTTCCTAAGGCTGACTTGACTTCACATTCCAGGATGTCTGGTTCTAGGTGAATGATCACACCATCGTGATCATCTGGGTCATGAAGATCTTTTCTGTATAGTTCTTCTGTGTATTCTTGCCATCTCTCCTTAATATCTTCTGCTTCTGGTAGGTCCATACCATTTCTATCCTTTATTGAGCCCATTTTTGCATGAAATGTTCCCTTGGTATATCTGATTTTCTTGAAGAGATCTCTAGTCTTTCCCATTCTATTGTTTTCCACTATTTCTTTGCACTGATCATTGAGAAAGGCTTTCTTATCTCTCCTTGCTATTCTTTGGAATTCTGCATTCAAATGGGTATATCTTTCCTTTTCTCCTTTGCTTTTAGCTCCTATTCTTTCACAGTTATTTGTAAGGCCTCCTCAGACAACCATTTTGCTTTTTTACATTTCTTTTTCTTGAGGATGGTCTTGATCGCTGCCTCCTGTACAATGTCACGAACCTCCGTCCATAGTTCATCAGGCACTCGGTCTATCATATCTAGTCCCTTAAATCTATTTCTCACTTCTACTGTATAGTCATAAAGAATTTTATTCAGCTCATACTTGAATGGTCTAGTCGTTTTCCCTACTTTCTTCGATTTAAGTATGAATTTGGCAATAAGGAGGTCATGATCTGAGCCACAGTCAGCTCCCAGTCTTGTTTTTGCTGTTTCTCCTTCTTTGGCTACAAAGAATATAATCAATCTGATTTCAGTGTTGGCCATCTGGTGACATACATGTGTAGAGTCTTCTCTTGTGTTGTTGGAAGAGGGTGTTTGCTATGACCAGTGCATTCTCTTGGCAAAACTCCATTAGCCTTTGCCCTGCTTCATTCTGTACTCCAAGGCCAAATTTGCCTGTTACTCTAGGTGTTTCTTGACTTCCTACTTTTGCATTCCAGTCCTTATAAAGAAAAAGATATGTTTTTTGAGTGTTAGTTCTAAAAGGTCTTGTAGGTCTTCATAGAACTGTCCAACTTCAGCTTCTTCAGCATTACTGATCAGGGCATAGACTTGGATTACCGTTATATTGAATGGTTTGCCTTGGAAACGAACAGAGATCATTCTGTCATTTCTGAGATCACATCTAAATACTGCATTTCAGACTCTTTTGTTGACTATGATGGCTACTCCATTTCTTCTAAGGGATTCTTGCCCATGGTAGAGATATGGTGGTCATCTGAGTTAAATTCACCCATTCCAGTCCATTTTAGTTTGCTGATTCCTAAAATGTCGATGTTCACTCTTGCCATCTCCTGTTTGACCACTTCCAATTTGCCTTGATTCATGAACCTAACATTCCAGGTTCCTATGCAATATTGCTCTTTACAGCATCGGACCTTGCTTCCATCACCAGTCCCATCCACAACTGGTTGTGTTTTCGCTTTGGCTCTGTCTCTTCATTCTTTCTGGACCTATATCTCCATTGATCTTCAGTAGCATGTTGGGCACCTACCGACCTGGGGAGTTCATCTTTCTGTGTCTTATCTGTTTGCCTTTTCATACTGTTCATGGGGTTCTCAAGACAAGAATACAGAAGTGGTTTGCCATTCCCTTCTCCAATTCCTTCTTATAGGAGGAACACCAGTCACCACAGAGAGGGGGTAACCAAGATCATATTTTACAATGTTCATATTGGCCAAATTGCTTGACTTCATGGCTACTCTCAGTGCTGCCAAAAAAAAGTGAGGGGGTAAATTTAATTCACAGTTGTATTTGAAGATCAACTTAAAAAGTGCACTGTATATAAAACATAGTGAAAATACATAAAACTCAGAAACATTTATTATAATTGAAATTTTAAAACATTTTATTAAATATGTCTCTTTTCACTTTCTATATCTGTAATATCTAGCTCTTGGAATTATTTTAAAAATACTGCTACCATACTTAAAAGTATTGCATCACTATTGTATTAAGCTGCCCTCTGGTGGCTTTTAATTTAGTAAATATCTTGAACTACCTTGGTATCTGATGTGAAGTATCTTTAAGGTATTGTGGTTTATTCAATACCATACTCATTCATATTTTCTAAATGTACTTATTTGGCAGGGGCTTTGAAATATTTATTCATTTGAGAAGAATGGACACTGCCTAGTGTCCAGAAAAGATGAAAACAATAAGAGAATTCATGAATCTAAGTTTGTACATCCCGTATAACAAATCATCAGTTATTACCATTGTTTCTTTTATTATCATGACAATACAGGAATGACTGATACAAGCTTTAATCATAAAATGCAGAATATAACAATCGAAACTGCATGAACACTAGAATACATTTATTAAGTAATGGTCCCTAATACGTGCTAAAGGCTCTCATATCACACAGTAATAAAATATTCTCATTAAAGAATTGGCTAGGTTTGTCACTGCTCCATATAATCTTATAGAGCTGTTTTTTAACTTCCGGCCAAAGATAAACAGGATGTACCTGTTGAAAACACACTTCTAGTCCAACCAGCCTCTTGTCTTTTGATAATAAAAAGGAAACAGTCACTTTTGTTGTGTTTTGTTGAACTTTCTCTAGTATAATGACTGTAATGTACAAAATGACTGTGATTACAAAACGATACATTTTAACTGTAAGAGTTTAAAAGGTGGAGTACTATTCAAATTTTCTTATTATTCTTTTTAGAAAAAGGCAAGTTCTATTTGGACACATTAAATTATTTGTCTTACACGTATACTCTTCCGTTGAGGGAAAGGAGATCCTCATTACCTAAGATTTACATTAAACACTTTTAAGTTCAAATATTTAGTTAAGTATTTGAGTACCTTCTGTGTGCCTAACGCTGTGTAGTCTGCACTCTAGAAAAGACGGCCATTTCTAGAAAAGAAGTTCCAAATACATTTTAAGCGGTTGCAACATCATGAGAATTAGGACTTGAAAGGAAAAGTGTTCCAGTGGTTCAGGAAAGAATTAAGAGCTACATTAGCTGCAGGGGGGAATGAAAGCCTCATAGAGGAAATGGCACTTGAATTGGGCTGTGATAGATTGATGGGATTTTGGTGGCAAAGAATCTATTGTTGAAAACATTTCAGATCAGAAAATAAAGATGAACAAAAAGATGTAAGTGGATTGCATGTTCGTGTAAAGCACTAAGGGAACTGAGCTGAAAATCAGTCATCTTCTAGAACAAATATACAAGACGTTGTAGTAGAAACAGAAATACATGTGCAGCTATGTTTTGCAAAATTCAGAAGATTCAAATGTTGTTGTTTAGTTGCTAAGTCATGTCCAACTCTTCTGTGACCCCATGGACTGTAGCCCACCAGGCTCCTCTGTCCATGGGGTTTCCCAGGCAAGAATAGTGGGTTGTGAGTTCCTTCTCCAGGGGATCTTCTTGACCCATGGATTGACCCTGTGTCTTCTATGTCTCCTGCACTGGCTTGAAGATTCTTTACCCCTGAGCCACCAGGGAAGCCCAAATCAACAATAGTTTAACCTACTTAGATAACATATGAACTGTTATTCATCAGCAACATCAAGTAATTGACCATTGTTAGGAGAAGGCAGTGGCACCCCAATCCAGTACTCTTGCCTGGAAAATCCCATGGATGGAGGACCATGAAAGGCTGCAGTCCATGGGGTCGCTGAGGGTCAGACACGACTGAGCGACTTCACTTTCACTTTTCACTTTCATGCGTTGGAGAAGGAAATGGCAACCCACTCCAGTGTTCTTGCCTGGAGAATCCCAGGGACGGGGGAGCCTGGTGGACTGCCGTCTATGGGGTCGCACAGAGTCGGACACGACTGAAGGGACTTAGCAGCAGCAGCAGCAGTAGAATTAGTAGGATCTATGAATCAGTGGTTATGACAGAGACTAAATGCAATTATTATATTATTTTAAACTGCTCAAGTTTTTAAGGATTGAGATACCATTTAAACAGTGAGAATACACAGATCTTATGTGTATAGTCCTGTCAGTTTTAACAAAATTCCCAACAGGCTTCAGTTCTGGCACCTGCGGTCATCCACACATTTATCAAGATAAAGAATGTACTAATAGCAGAAATTCTCTCAGCTCATTTCCGGTTATGCCCATCACCTTTACCCCCAAGCAACAGCTATTCTGATTTCTGCAAACATAGATTAGTTTTGCCTGTTCTTGAACTTCATACTAAATAGTATAATATGTACTCTTTTTTAATCTGGGTTCTTTTACTCAAGCACAATGTATGTGAGACTCATCCCTGTGGTTGTATGAGTCCCTTTTTATCACTGCATTGTATTACTGTAAGAATATATCACAGATTATCTCTTGTCCTGTTTGTGGATACCTGGACTGGTTCCAAGTGAAGGTCACCAGGAATGAAGCTGCTATGAACATTTATGTATAGGATTTTATGTAATCATCTTTTTTTTAAATTTAAATTTATTTATTTTAGTTGGAGGCTAATTACTTTACAATATTGTATTGGTTTTGCCATACATCAACATGAATCCGCCATGGGTGTACACGTGTTCCCCATCCTGAACCCCCCTCCCACCTCCCTCCCCGTACCATCCCTCTGGGTCATCCCAGTGCACCAGCCCCAAGCATCCTGTATCCTGCATCAAACCTGGACTGGCGATTCACTTCATATATGATATTATACATGTTTCAATGCCATTCTCACAAATCATCCCACCCTCGCCCTCTCCCACAGAGTCCATAAGACTGTTCTATACATCTGTGTCTCTTTTGCTGTCTTGCTTACAGGGTTATCATTACCATCTTTCTAAATTCCATATATATGCATTAGTATACTGTATTGGCGTTTTTCTTTCTGGCTTACTTCACTCTGTATAATAGGCTCCAGTTTCATCCTCCTCATTAGAACTGATTCAAATGTATTCTTCTTAATGGCTGAGTAATACTCCATTGTGTATATGTACCACAGCTTTCTTATCCACTCATCTGCTGATGGGCATCTAGGTTGCTTCCATGTCCTGGCTATACAAACAGTGCTGCGATGAACATTGGGGTACACGTGTCTCTTTCAGTTCTGGTTTCCTCGGTGTGTAATCATCTTTTCATCTCTCCAGGATACGTATTTAGGAGTGGGACTGCTGACTTGTGTGATAAGCATGCATCTCTTTAAAACGCCACTCATTTGCTCGTTTGGCTGTGCGGGGTCTCCGCTGGTGGGAGGCCTCACTGTAGCCATGGTGAGCAGGCGTCACTCTCGTCGTGGCGTTCAGGTTTCTCGCTGTGGTGGCCTCTCTTGTCGTGCAGCATTGACTCTGGAGTGTTTGGGCTTCAGCTGTTGTGGCTCCTGGGCTTCAGAGCACAGACTCAGTAGTTGGGGCACACGGGCCTGAAGCATGTGGGGTCTTCCCTGATCAGGAATTGAACCTGTGTCTCCTGCATTTGCAGATGGATTCTTTACCACTGAGCTACCAGGGAAGCCCCATAAATATATGTTTAACTTTACAGGAAACTGCCAAACAATTTCCCAGAATGGTTATTATTTTATACTTTTATTTGCAAAACATGAAGAGTTTGGAGTTTTTGTTTTAAGCCATTCTAGTGGGTGTGCTGGAGAAGGAAATGGCAACCCACTCCAGTATTCTTGCCTGGAGAATCCCAGGGATAGAGAAGCCTGGTGGGCTGCCGTCTGTGGGGTCGCACAGAGTCGGACATGACTGATGTGACTTAGCAGCAGCAGCAGTGGGTGTACATTGTATCACTGTGGTTTAAAATTGCATTTTTATAAGACCTTAAAGATGTTGAGCATTTTTCAAGTGCCTATTGGCCATTTATGTATCTTTTTTGTGAAATGACTGTTCAAACTTTTTTGCCTAATTTTAAGATTAGATTTTTTATATTATTAAATTGTAGGGGTTTTTTGGGGGTGGGTACAAATGTTTGGTCAGACACATGTGCTGTAAACGTATTCTCCCAGTCTGTGGTTTATCTACTCATTCTATTAACATTGTCTTTTGAAAGTGTTTAACTTTGATGCAGTCCAATTTAATGTTTGTTTTTTTCCTTTTGTGGTTAGTGCTTTCCCTTCCCCTCAGGAAATCTTTGCCTTCCCCAGTACTGCAAAGATATTGTCCTATGATCTCTTCTAGAATCTCTATTGTTTTAGAATTTATGTTTAGGGCTATAATCCACGTTGAATTAAATTTTTTTTTGAATTAATTTTTGTGTATGGGATGAGGTATGAATTGAATTCCGTTTTTTTCCCCCATGAATATCTAGTTGTTTCAGCACTGTCTGGTGAAATTACTTTATTCAAGATTAACTTCACTGAAATTATATCAAGAAACAGGAAAATTTTAAATGATTCTTGAAAAAAGGGAAATTAAGAGTAAAGAGGGCACTTGACTCATACTTAAGTCATTCTTTGAACTCGTACAACAAACATGCACAAAAGACCGCTAATTTTTTTTTAAGGTTTTTTGATGTGGACCATTTTTTAATTCTTTATTGAATTTGTTACAATGTTGTTTCTGTTTTATATTTTGGTTTTTTGGCCTGGAGGCATGTGGGAGCTTAGCTCCCCGACCAGGGATCAAGCCCATTCTCCTTGCACTGGACGATGAAGTCGTCATCATCCACTGAGCTGTCAGGGAAGTTTCGATATTAAAAAAAAATACAGCCACACATTTGCATTTCTGACAGTTAGCGCTATTCCTCTGAATGAACTAACAAAACTATTTTAAACGGAAAGTGTGCTCTATCTGCAGCGGAATCCTGACTTGTTTGAAAACTTGCAGCATCTTTCTATTTCACTAAGTGCCTGTGAAGCTAGTTAAATATTTGGGAGGCAGGGGTGGGCTTAAGTGGATCTGTTGACTCTGAAAAAATAAAGCTCAAGTCTCTTCTAAATTGGAGTTTCAAGGATTTCTAGGTTGACACGACTGAAGCGACTTAGCAGCAGCAGCAGGAACTAGACTGCATGGTGGCACATGGGGGACTGGGACAGGCTTTCCATCAGGACAAGAGAGGAAAACTGGGTTTTCTCTGTCATTGGCCCTCAGATGAGATGGGGGTTTATGCTCTGGGTTAGCAGTACTTTGGAGGAGGCACAAATATGGGGTAGAAGTCAGGGGTCAAGGGGCGGGGGGGGGGCAGGTAGGTGAGCAGCATTTTAGCAACGTGAAGACTTCCCCAGTGGCTCAGTGGGTAAAGAATTTGCCTAAAATACAGGAGACACAGGAGACCTGGGTTCAATCCCTGGGTTGGGAAGATCCTCTGGAGGAGAAAATAGCAACTCACTCCAATATTCTTGCCTGGAAACTCCCATGGCCAGAAGAGCCTGATGGGCCAGAATCCAAAGGGTCGCGAAGAGTCGGACACAACTGAGCAACTAAGCACAGTGATAAAATCAAAGGTCGGACTCCTTGAGAAAGGTTTAGCTGTGAGCCCCAGAAGCACCCTTTTCCAGTGGCTAGTTTTCTGCCTGTGTTTCCATTCCATAGACTCTTAAGTTCTTGGGAAAGTTATAGCTAGATATTGCTTGCTGCTGCTGCTAAGTCGCTTCAGTCGTGTCCGACTCTGTGCGACCCCATAGACGGCAGCCCACCAGGCTCCCCCGTCCCTGGGATTCTCCAGGCAAGAACATGGAGTGGGTTGCCATTTCCTTCTCCAATGCAGGAAAGTGAAAGTGAAGTCGCTCAGTCGTGTCCGACTCTTCGTGACCCCGTGGACTGCAGCCTTCCGGGCTCCTCCGTCCATGGGATTCTCCAGGCAAGAGTACTGGAGTGAGGAAGTTCAAAAGGGAGAAGTGTCTCAGCTTGGAGGGAAATTGAAAGGGCAGCAGGAAGCAACCTCAAGAAAGGTAACCTGTGAAAAGTTTGAAGAATAAGCTGCAAAGCTTTACTAGCAGAATATAAACCACAGACAATAATACCAAGTGTTTGGTTTAGATGTAACATATTCCATCTCTTGTGAGGCATCATGTATCTATTGTGAGAATTTCTGTGTTTTCAGGAAGAAAATTTAGATCTAGAGAAGAATTAATTAATGAAGCCAAGAGTAGGGTCACACATGATTTGACTCTTTTTTAAAAAAGCAGCTTGAAAGGCAAAAGCTAAATGAAGGTATGAGAGTAATTCTACAGCACAAAAGTCTTCACAGGGCAACCTTGCAACTGTCTGATTTACACAAAATCATGTATGTGAGTGCTTCTTAAATTTGAATGCTCATTCTGAAATTAATACATGTCCACTATACCTTGGTAAATTAAAAAAAAAACTTTAATGTTCATACAAATAATCTGAAGATTTTTGTTAAAATGTGGATTCTGACTCAGTCAAACTGGTATGGGACCTAAGAGCCTGTATTTTTTAAGTGTCTGTTATATTTTTAGCAGCATCAGGTCTTAGTCGTGGCATGTGGGGTCTTCATCGTCCTTCGGCATGTGGGATCTGAGTTCCATGACCAGGGATAGAACCTGTGTCTCCTGCATCGGAAGGTGATTCTTAACCACTGGACCACCAGGGAAGCCTGTGAGACTTTTCTAAAGTACTGTTTCTTGAGCCCACACCAGACCAACTGAGTCAGAAATTCTGGGGCTGAAATCTTAATCCTCAAAAATTCCTCCTGCACTTGTCTTAGGCTATGGAGACCAGAAGAAGAAGAAATAGAAGGTTGGGTTCAGGTCAGTTCAGTTCAGTCACTCAATCATGTTCAACTCTTTGTGACCCCATGGATTGCAGCATGCCATCACCAACTCCAGAGCGTACTCAAACTCATGTCCATGGAGTCAGTGATGCCATCCAACCATCTCATCCTCTGTCATCCCCTTCTCCTCCTGCCCTCAATCTTTCCCAGCATCAGGGTCTTTTCCAATGAGTCAGCTCTTCGCATCAGGTGGCCAAAGTATTGGAGTTTCAGCTGCAACATCAGTCCTTCCAATGAACACCCAGGACTGATCTCCTTTAGGATGGACTGGTTGGATCTCCTTGCAGTCCAAGGGACTCTCAAGAGTCTTCTCCAACACCACAGTTCAAAAGCATCAATTCTTTGGCGCTCAGCTTTCTTCACAGTCCAACGCTCACATCCATACATGACCACTGGAGAAATCATAGCCTTGACTAGACGGACCTTTGTTGGCAAAGTAATGTCTCTGCTTTTCAATATGCTATCTAGGTTGGTCATAGTTTTTCCCCCAAGGAGTAAGCATCTTTTATTTCATGGCTGCAGTCACCATCTGCAGTGATTTTGGAGCCCCCAAAAATAAAGTCTGTCACTGTTTCCCCATCTATTTCCCATAAAGTGATGGGACCAGATGCCATGATCTTTTTTTTCTGAATGTTGAGCTTTAAGCCAACTTTTTCACTCTCCTCTTTCACTTTCATCAAGAGGCTCTTTAGTTCTTCTTCACTTTCTGCCATAAGTGTGGTATCATCTGTATACCTGAGGTTATTGATATTTCTCCAGCAATCTTGATTCCAGCTTGTGCTTCATCCAGCCCAGCATTTCTCATGATGTACTCTGCATTCAAATTAAATAAGCAGGGTGACAATATACAGCCTTGACATACTCCTTTTCCTATTTGGAACCAGTCTGTTGTTCCATGTCCAGTTCTAACTGTTGTTTCTCTACTGCAATTTCCCAGAATGTGTTTTTCTCAGACCCACACTGGGACTTTGAATGTTTTACCTCCATAAACGTCTTTCCTATGAACAAAACAGAGAGAGTATCTTCCTTTAAAGAGTTTAGAGTTCAGCTGGGAAATCAGTCCTCAAGTAAATTATAAATACAGAGCAATAAGAGGCATGATATGAGGTGTACTGTGTGTTTTAGGAACCCACAGCAGAGGAATCTAAAGGTCAAGAAAGATCTTCCCAGACAGGGGACATTTAAGATGATTCCATATGGATGAACAGGAGTTTTTCAGAACAGGAAGGGTGGAAGGTTTCCCAGGGAAATACAACAATATGTCCCAAACCCCCAAAATAAGAGAGTTACTGTGAGTTCAGAAAACGGAATGAAGCTCAGAATGACTGGAGTGTGTGGTAACACAGGAGATGGGCAGTGAGGTTGTCAGGGACCAGATGTCACAGGACTTTATAAATAGGGTGACCTCTTAGGCCATTTTCTCAGACAGTCTCAGAATATACACTTGTTCCTTCATAATTATTAACAGCACTTCCTTTCACTCTCCAAAGTGTCCTGTTTGGACAATAAATTAAATGGCCATACTTCCTACAGGCAAAACTTTGACTTTTTCCAAATGGGAAGAGATTGATGATTATTTTTGAGACTGATGAATTTTAAGCAGAGAATTGACATTGTTAAAGAGTTTTGAAACAATCCTTTAAGACTTCAGAGAGAATAATGAATTGAAGACCAGTTAGAAGGCTGTTACAGGTGAGAGACAGTGGTGTCCTAGAGTTGTGGCATTGTGCATGGAGAAAAGTAGACAGAACTGTGAACTATTAAGAAAAGAGAAACAATTTGGTGCATGAACAGATGAGAGTCAAGTCGACCACTCTTCTGGCTTGAGCTAGTATTACTCAGGTAGTGCGTTATTTGCTATGACAGAAAAGGAAAAAGGAAGGAAAACATTTTTGAGAGAACTGAAGTGTACTGAATGATTAAGAAATGTCAAGTAAGATGAGGTCTGAACATTCCCACTACATTCATTGGCCACACTGTGAGAGAACTTTTTCTATTTTCTTGGAGCTAATGACTACACAGCAAGGGAATGAACAGGAGGTAAATGGAATGAAAGAGAAGAGAAGGGGATGAGGGGAAGAGAAATTGAGTGGAGATAATCAAGGAGTTTGGCTCTGAAGAGGAGGGGAGGAATGTAGCTATAGCTGGAAGGGAAATTGGAATTGAAGGTTTCTTTTGTTTTAAGTGGTTTTTCCATTGGTAATTGCTTGTTAGAAGGAGAAGGTAGATAGAGAAGATTTGAAGATGTGGAAAAAGAGAAGCAAGTGAGAAGGATTCAGAGCACAGATGAAGGTTGATTAGTTATCTATTGCTGCATAATAACTTATCCCTAAATTCAGCAGCATAAGACAGTAAATATTTACTATCTCACAATTCCTGTGTCAGAAACCAGGGCACATCCAGGGCTCAAGGTCTCTTATGAAGTTGCTGTCAGGCTATTTGCTTGGTCTGTGGTCTCATCAGGTGACTCAAGAGTGGCAGGGGGAGGAGGGAAGAGATCTGCTTCTGTACTTACGTATTATCATCAGCATTCAGTTCCTCAGAGGCTGCTGAGCTACAAGCCTCAGTTCCTTGTTGCCTGTCAGCCAGAGGCCTTCCTTGGCCCATGAACCTCTCCGGAGGGCACCTCACAATATAGCAGCTGAACTTTCTCCAAGATCAGTCAGTGAGAGAGAAAGAGAGAGCTAGAGAGTACCCAAGACAGAGTCATAATATTTTTATTAACCTAGCCATAGAAGAGACACTCTATGACTTTGACTGTATTCTATTTTAGGGAAGAAGTTACCTATGTCTGACTGTCATTTGAGTGGAGAGGGGTTTACAGAGCATGACTATGGCTGTGTGCATGCTCAGTTGCTCAGTCATGTCCAACTCTCTTATGACTGCATGGACTATAGCTAGCCAGGCTCCTGTCCATGGGATTCTCCAGGCAAGAATACAGGATTGGGTTGCCATTTCCTCCTCCAGGGGATCTTCCCAACCCAGAGATTGGAACCTGCATCTCCTGTGTCTCCTGCATTGGCAAGTGGATTCTTTACTCCTGAGCCTCCAGGGAAGCTGATGAATATCGCTAAGTAGGAGCCACTGGAGCCAGTTTACAGATTGCCGATCACAAGGTAATAGTTTAGTTTAGTTGCTCAGTCGTGTCTGACTCTTTGCAACCCCATGGACTGTAGCCTACCAGGCTCCTCTGTCCATGGGATTTTCCAGGCAAGAGTACTGGAGTGGGTTGCCATTTCCTTCTCCAGGGGATCTTTCCAACCCAGGGATTGAACCTGGGTCTCCCACATTGTAGGCAGATGCTTTACCGTCTGAGCCACCAGAGTGATAAACTATCAACAAAAAACGGAGACCTCTTCCCTGATAAAGAACGAAGGGGGAAGAGTCAGATCTAGATTTGGGTAGTTTCGGATAATTGTAGTGAGAATGGAGAGATTTCTGTTCAGATGGCTTCTATTTTCTATGCCAAGTAAGACACATGGTCTATTTTTTTTTAAATGAAACAAGAGGAAATTGGAGTTTTGATAGTGCTTTGAAACAATCCCTGTTGAGTATAAGATAAAGAAGTGAGCCAGGAAACAGAGAACTGAGTAGAAATGTTATGAGCCCAGCTGAAGAGGGTATCCACAAATTTATAGCCAAATCAATCTGCCCAGAAGGTGATTTTTCTCCAGCAACACTTAGTAAAGGAAAGAGGAAGTTCTCCACGGCTACTTTCTGATGATTGCCCACTTTCCCTTAGGGTGACATGGAAAGCATGAAAAATTGCTGAAGCTGACACCAAAATTTATATAACCATAAAACTGAACAAAGTAGCTGTCAGTGTCAGAGTCTAAAAAAGGAATCTGTCACACAGTTTCATTTGCCGCAAAATTCATGGAGAGTCAGGTTAGCACAAAATAGACCGGGTTCCTAAGTTATATACCATAAAGTTGTCTATTCGTCTGCCTTCACTGGAATTCATGCTTGCTAAAGATAGTTAAATCCACCAACAACAGGCGAGTGTTAGAAACTTCTCATTGATTACTTTGGAGAAGATCCTTTTTTTTTTTTTTAATGAAAAGTCCCCAAAACAAATTTTTGGGAAATAGTTTCACCTGTTAACTTCACCTTTTTAATAAAACCTAATTAAAGCTCTACTCTGATGCTTTCATTTCTTATGTATAAAACTAGTCCTTTTCTGGGCTTCCCTGGTGGCTCAGCAGCAAAGAGTCCACCTGCTAATGCAGGAGACACAGGTTCAATCCACAGTCCAGGAAGATCCCACACGCCTTGGAGCAACTAAGCCTGTGAGCTGCAGCTACTGAAGCCTGCATACCCTAGAGCCCATGCTCCAAAACAGAGGAAGCCACGTCAGTGAGAGGCAGGCACACTGCAGCTCGGGAGTAGCCCCCTCCTTGCCACAAAGGGAGAAAAGCCTACATAGCAATGAAGACCCAGCATAATCAAAAATCAATCAATAAATACATAAAATTCTAAAATAAATAAATGAAGTCAAGAATGAAAAAAAAAAAAAAAAGAAGAACTAGCTCTATTGTAAGAAGAATGAGAAAATTTCCTTAGACTGGAGGCCTGCCTGGAGACAGGGAGTAGCTATCAGCCTTTTGCTCTCTGCCAAGTGAGCGCACCACGCCTGGCGAATGCTTGGCCACTGCATCAGTGGATATGGCTTTGATAAAAACTGACACGCGCAGCCCTCTCTCTCACCCGTGTGTGCACATGTTGCTGGATCATGAAAGTGAAATGTTGAAAATGTTTCAATATTGAAAAAGTGAAAATATTCAGGTTCTGTATCACTCGGCCTTGACTCACCTACTGTTTTAGATTCAAGCATTTAGTGAACAAAGGACATCTAAAGACGGGAACATAAGGAGGCATCGTAAGGCAGGAGATAAAATTTTCCTAAACCAGAGACCGCTTAAAGCCAAGATACCAACATGGAGAGAAGACAGGCCGTTGGATTTCTCCAGAGTTGAGAGTTTCTCAGACAGGCAGCGAAACAAGGAGGTTTAGGATTAGCCAGTTGGAGAAGGCAATGGCACCCCACTCCAGTACTCTTGCCTGGAAAATCCCATGGACAGAGGAACCTGGTAGGCTGCAGTCCACGGGGTCGCTGAGAGTCAGACATGACTGAGCGACTTCACTTTCACTTTTCACTTTCATGCATTGGAGAAGGAAATGGCAACCCACTCCAGTGTTCTTGCCTGGAGAATCCCAGGGACGGGGGAGCCTGGTGGGCTGTCATCTCTGGGGTCGCACAGAGTCAGACATGACTGAAGCGACTTAGCAGCAGCAGCAGGATTAGCCAGTAAGCATGGTTGACACATGGATCCTGAGGGGGGCAGATGGGGGCTGCAGGGCCTGAGGGATGTGAAGAGGGTAGAATGGTCCGTGGGTGGGTGGTGTTGATGAAGCAGACCCGAGGTGTGAGGTGCTGAGGGTGGAGGAACCCCTGAGCTAGAAGGGGAGGCAGTTGTAGCCCTAAACGGGACTGAACTCATGCTCACCATGAGTTTTACAGAGTTATCATGATAGAATGGGTTTTGCCCACTAACTGCTATGCATGACATGATTTATATGGGTGAAAGCTTTCCAGATTTTTGTGTTTTTTACAGAGATTTAGTCACTTCTCTTCTGTAGAGTGGAGACTCCTACCTAGATTTTGTAAGAAGAATGTGCTGTGCTTAGTCATTCAGTCATGTCCAAACTGCAACCTCATGGATTGTAGCCCGTCAGGCTCCTCTGTCCGTGGGGATTCTTCAGGCAAGAATACTGGAGTGGGCCCTCCTCCAGGGGATCTTCCCAACCCAGAGATCGAATCCAGGTCTCCTGCATTGCAGGTGGATTCTTTACCAGCTGAGCCACCAGGGAAGCCCAGTAAGAAGAACAGAGCAACTAAAATAGGCCTGGGGACTTCCCTGGTGGTCCAGTGGCTAAGACTTCAAGCTCTCAGTGCAGGGGGCCTAGGTTCCATCCCTGGCTGGGGAAAAAGATCCCACATGTCACAACTAAGACCCAGCACGGCCAAATAAATACTGAAAACAACAACAGTAGGCCTGGATAATCACTAGATACGACAACTGAGAGAGATTAAGTCAACATCTATTTCTGCTTTATTGACTATGCCATGCCTTTGACTGTGTGGATCACAATAAACTGTGGAAAATTCTAAAAGAGATGGGAATACCAGACCACCTGACCTGCCTCTTGAGAAATCTGTATGCAGGTCAGGAAGCAACAGTTAGAACTGGACATGGAACAACAGACTGGTTCCAAATAGGAAAAGGAGTACGTCAAGGCTGTATCTTATCTCCCTGCTTATTTAACTTATATGCAGAGTACATGATGAGAAATGCTGGGCTGGAAGAAGCACAAGCTGGAATAAAGATTGCCGGGAGAAGTATCAATAACCTCAGATATGCAGATGATACCACCCTTATGGCAGAAAGTGAAGAACTAAAGAGCCTCTTGATGAAAGTGAAAGAGGAGAGTGAAAAAGTTGGCTTAAAACTCAACATTCAGAAAATGAAGATCATGGCATCCAGTCCCATCACTTTATGGCAAATAGATGGGGAAACAGTGGAAACAGTGGCTGATTTTACTTTTTTGGGCTCCAAAATCACTGCAGATTATGATTGCAGCCATGAAATTAAAACACGCTTGCTCCATGGAAGGAAAGTTATGACCAACCTAGACAGCATATTTAAAAGCAGAGACATTACTTTGCCAATAAAGGTCCATCTAGTCAAGGCTATGTTTTTTCCAGTGGTTATGTATGGATGTGAGAGTTGGACTATAAAGAAAGATGAGCACTGAAGAATTGATGCTTTTGAACTGTGGTTCAAAAGGAGATCAGTCCTGCATGTTCACTGGAAGGACTGATGTTGAAGCTGAAACTCCAATACTTTGGCCACCTAATGCGAAGACCTGACTCATTTTAAAAGACCCTGATCTTGGGAAAGATTGAGGGCAGGAGAAGAAGGGGACAACAGAGGATGAGATGGTTGGATGGCATCACCAACTCCATGGACATGGGTTTGGGTGGACTCCGGGAGTTGATGATGGACAGGGAGGCCTGGAGTGCTGTGGTTTATGGGGTGGCAAAGAGTCGGACATGACTGAGTGACTGAACTGAACTGAACTGAAGTCAATCCTAAAGGAAATCAACCCTGAATATTGATTGGAAGGACTGATGCTGAAGCTGAAGCTCCAGTACTTTGGCCACCTGATGTGAAGAGCTGACTCACTGGAAAAGACCCTGATGCTGGGAAAGACTGAGGCCAGGAGGAGAAAGGGACAACAGAGGATGCGATGGTATCACCGACCCGATGGACAAACTGCAAGAGATAGTGAAGCACAGGGAAGCGTAGTATGCTGCAGTCCTTGGGGTCACAAAGAGTCGGATACAACTGAGCATCTGAACAAGTTATACAACAGGTAAAAATCCTTCCTGATAACAAGAATGCCCTTCAAGCAAGATATTCCTTCTAAATGTCTCTTAGTTACTACTGAAAGGGAAATGCTCACTGAAAAGTTGGGAACCTGACCCATTTACCCCTCCCTTCAGTGAAAACACAAAGCCTTGGTGGCGTTGTTGGAGTCACAAGGATACAACAGCAAATACGACACAGAAAGTTCCTGGCTTCCTAGTGAGGGAGACTGCTAAGTCAAAAGTGTAATACAGTAATTAAGGGAAAAATGATTCCTTATCATTCCTTAGCAGCGAGATGGAGATTGACTGCTGTGCAGGGTGGGGAATGGAGACACAGCAGATGTGGTGCTTAGAAAAAGTCCTAGAAGAGATGACAGCTAAGCTGAGATCTGAATAATGAGAACAGATCAATCAGAACTGGGAGATTGGCAGGTTAAGTGAAAGTAATACTTGTTGTTCAGTTGCTCAGTCGTGTCCAACTCTGCAACCCCAAGGACTTCAGCCTGCCAGGCTCCTCTGTCAATAGGGTTTCCCAGGCAAGAATACTGGAGTGGGTTGCCATTTTCTTCTCCAGGGAATCTTCCCAACTCAGGGATCGAACCCATATCTCTTGTGTCTCCTGCACTGGCAGGTGGATTATTTACCACTAAACCACTGGGGACACCCTGAAAGTGATATTTGCCAAGCCCTTAAGAGTGGGAGAGACATTAGCCAAGGCTAGGAACTGACTACAGCCCGGTGGGCTGGAGTTGAATGAGCCAAGCAAACAGCTGTTGGAGATTCAGTCTGCACAGTTGGCAAAGGCAGGACGCGGAAAGACCCTGCAGATGGTGGGACGGATTAGCATTTTGTTCCCAGGGCGACGGAAAGCCAAGTTGGAATTTTAGGCAGGGAAGACATGTCATTGGTCCACATTTTCTTAAATACCATGTATTTTTAAAGACGTATTTATTTTCGGGTGTACTGGGTCTTTGTGCTGCTCGTGGGCTTTCTTTAGTTGTCGAGAGTGGGGGCTACTCTCCAGTTTCACGGGCTTGTCGTGGCGGCTTCTCTTGCTGTGGAGCACAGGCTTAGACGTTCAGGCTTCAGTAAGTTGTGGTGCCTGGGCTTAACTGACCTGCAGCACGTGGAGTCTTCCCAAACCAGAGATGGAACCCATGTCCCCTGCACCAGGCAGATACGACTGAAACAACTGAGCGCCCACGCCGGCATGACCACTTAGATACACACTACATTTTCAGCCTTCCTTGCTGACACCTGTGGATTTATGACTTCCTTTTGACCAGAAATAGTTAAGTAAAAATTCTAGGTCAGACTCTTAACAGGAGTGTGCCTTTTCCTTTCCACCCTACCGCAGGGGTTGAGAGTCAGGAAGCTGCCCTGTGACCAAAGGGGAAGTCAAGTCAAGATGACACAACCGTCTTGCAGGCTTAGCTGTCCCACTCAGGACTCCAGTGTGGACAGAAAGTTCCATCTCTTCCACTCTGGGGTCTGTCTGTCACAGAGGCTTACACGGCATTGTAGATAGAACGTACCCTTCAAGACTGGATCTTTACAAGGGTGGGTGGGAAGATTTTTCTTTTTCATAGTTGTCCCCAGTCTTTAGTACAGCTTATATTTGGCACTCAAAATATATTGGTTAAATGTTGTTATTAGCTGAATTGTGTCCTCCCAAAATTAGTATGTTGAAGTCCTAACCCTCAAGTGCCGCAGAAAGTGGCTGTGTTTGGAGACAAGAGTCTTTAAAGAGATAGTTAACGTTAAATGAGGTCATTAGGGTGAGCTTTGATCCAAAATGACTGACGGTCATTCTAAGAGGCTATTTGGACACAAGCACAGTGGAAAGACCATACAAAGACATAGGGAGAGAACAGCCATCTATCCTACCTACAAGCCAAGGAGACAAGCCTCAGAAAAAACCGACCCCACTGACACCTTGATTTCAGACTTCTAGCCTCCAGAATTTTGAGAAAACATATTTTTGTTGTTTAAGCCACCCAGTCTGTGGTTCTTTGTTATGGCAGCCCCAGCCAACTAATACAAATACTTAAATCATAGAGAGATTTTCATAAAAGTTTGTTGTTTTTTTTTTAATAAAAGAAGACCTGGGGCATTAATCAAGGTTAGCAAAAACAGGTAGATAGAGAACTCTTCTTTTACTCAAGGACAGTTTCAATGTGTGCTAGAATCACTTAAATAAAAAGTAAAAGGAGACCATTAAAACTAAAAGGTAAAATTCAACAGTTTCAAGTTTGCCGAAGATTTGAGTCACTTGTGGGCTTCGCAATTGATCAGAAATCTAATTACCACTGAGATATTTAGAGGAAAGATCTTTATTTTAAAATCCTCAAGAACATTGCAAATTGCACCACTCATATTATCCAGGGTAAAAATGACTGCTTTAAATAGAACTTTCTTATGTAGCAGAGGAACAAATCTTCATTCAAGTGACAGTAATCGTAGCACTTCAAGATGTGCCCAGACCAAAAAAAGTCACTCTTCAGATTTGCTTTAGAGTTTAATGAGCTAAAAATCCACGACTGTACTCCAGTTAGAAGACAGACTTTTATAAAGTAGGTGTTTGTTAAGAACTTTCACTTAAAGCAGTACAAACCTAAAGAGTAAACAAAAAACATATTTTACTGGAAAGTTACAGGGAGTTTCTCAGAATAAACAGGCAGAAACTAAAGGTGGCCTCTGGTGACCGCGATCTTCACCATTACTCTTTGGTGGTGTATGTCTCTCTCTGGACTCCCTTGCTCTCTCGTCTCTGTTCCTTTATTCAGCTTTGTTCCCACTCCTATCCCCTCCCTCCTCTCTTGCTCTCTGTGGTCAAAGGTGGAAGTGGTAGCCGTAAGGCATGTTGTATACACAGAGCAGACATACCCTCCACCTACAGGAGCAGGGGACCTTGATTCTCGGAGAATTGGAGATGATCTGTGTTTGGGCTAATACACTCAAAAGGTTATGTTCTCATGTTCACTTAAAAAAATCCACATGTATGCATTCTCATCCTTGACATTTTTCTTTGTTAGAAAAATCACACAATTCTGGTAGCTGAATATAAATACTTATAAAAATTCACATCATTGTCTTCCTATTTTTTTTAATAAATTGTGATTTTGAAACAAAATGAACATGAGCTGGGCATTCTGAAAGATCTTGCTTACAAATTAATAATTTTATCATAAGTCAAAAAAATATTAAATTGAAGAAAAATGAATTGAGCTTGCAGTTCTGTTAACTTAGATCAAAAGCAGAAGGTGAGATAGGGAGTTAGGGATGGATACGTACACACTGCTATAGTTAAAATGGATAACCAACAAGGACTTACTGTATAGCACAGGGAACTCTGCTCAATGCTATGTGGCAGCCTGGATGGAAGGGGAGTTTGGGGGATAATGGATACAAGTACATGTATGGCTGCTGGCTTTCCTGGTGGCTCAGACGGTAAAAGCGTCTGCCTACAATGCCAGAGACCCAGGTTCGATCCCTGGGTTGGGAAGATCCCTGGAGAAGGAAAGGGCAAGCCACTCCAGTATTCTTGCCTGGAAAATCCCATGGACGGAGGAGCCTGATAGGCTACAGTCCATGGGGCCGCAAAGAGTCGGACACGACTGAGCGACTTCACTTCACTTCATATGTATGGCTGAGTCCTTCTGCTTGTCACCTAATACTATCACAACATTGTTAATCAGATATACTCCAACATAAAATAAAAAGGTTAAAAAGGATATAACCAGAAGAGGGTAAAATCACTGACTGTTCTGAGAGTGTTTAAGAACAACAAAAAAACATAGAAGGCGGGAGAAGGCAGTCTACACTTACAATGCCTGCAGGCAACACATGGGGAAAATACTATCTTCCTTTCAGAAAAGAAAAAGTGAAGTCCTATTTAGACTCCACTTAAGAATCTATATTTAGAAATTTTTCTCAAGGCAATTTTATTTATGAGGTGGTTTTATTTTTTAAAAATCATCTCATTGTGCATTTAAAGACATCACATTGTGCATTTTCATGTAATACGAAGTGTGAACTTCTAGACAGGTTCAAGAGTTTATACGACTAAGTGGCACTGTATTTTTATAACTTCACTGGGAAGACTATTAGGGTATGATGATGATCAGGGTATGATTTCCTAGAGAACAAAGTCAACTGAAGTTGATAAAGCTCCGTTCTCATGTTGTTCCCTGTGACCTCAAGTTAATTTCTGGGATTTAAAGTCTCTGCTGGTGATGGTTTAGTTGCTAAGTCATGTCCGACTCTTGCAACCCCATGGACTGTAGCCCACCAGGCTCCTCTGTCTATGGGATTCTCCAGGCAAGAATACTGGAGTGGGTTGCCATTTCTTTCTGCAGGGAATTTTCCTGACTCAGGGATAGAACCTGGGTCTCCTGCATAGCAGGTGGACTCTTTACCAACTGAGCCACCAGGAAAACCCTAGGGTACCAAAGTTCTGAGCTGAACCTTTATTGATTGGTACTGAAATAAGACAGACCATTGGCAAAGGGGAATGAGAAGCAAAGTTCTTTCATGTGTGTGTGTGTGTGTGTGTGTGTGTGTGTGTGTGTGTGTGTGTGCTCAGCCGCTAGGTCATGTCTGACTCTTTTGCAGCCCTGTGGACTGTAGCCTGCCAGGTCCCTTTGCCCATGGAATTTTCCAGGCAAGACTACTGGAGTGGGGTGCCATTTCCTATTCCAACAGATCTTCCCAACCCAAAGATAAAACTCACGTCTCCTGGGTCTCCTGCATTGGCAGGTAGAGTCTTTACACTAAAGCCCCATTGGAAGCCCTGCACACATATACACATCTTAAACAACAGTTGTCAATAAACAGAAGAACCAGTTTTCAAAGTAGGTATATTTCTATCCCACATGTTTAGAGTACTCTTTCTGAAGAAGCTGATGATTAAGAATTGATGCTTTCAAGAATACAGAGTTCATGAAGTAATTTGAGTCTCTCTCTGACATCTATCACACTGTAGCATATTTTCAATTGGCCCATCTGTTGGGGGTTATAAATTTACCAATACTTTTAAGAGTGGATCATTGTTTGGCAGTTTATAGCTCATTCCCCTTGGAAACTAGGAGGACATATGTATGAGGCAGGTTGGTACCCAGGCAGAATAGAGCTGATGAGGAAGAGGATTTACACTGGATGTAGAACCCTGTTCTACCAAGGTGCATGGGAGCGAGATAGGGGAGCTCTCTCATTTGCAGAGATTGTTTGGATCGAGGTTAATCCACAGCCTTAGCAGACAGAGCAGACCAGACATGAGTCATTCACGCAATACCATCAAGAAATCTACCAGACGTGATTCTTTTAGTCGCAAGTAATGGAAACCTCATCCCAAATTGGTTTGAGCAAAACCCAGATGAATTAGCTCATAAACTGGATAGTCCCAGGAGAGTGTAGGTGTGGCTTATGTGGAAACTTACATGATATAACCATAATCCAGTTCTCTCCACCTCTTGGTTTGGCTTGGTTCTTCTCTGATATGTAGGATTTAAAAAAATTTTTTTTTGGACGGGGATGTGGACCATTTTTCAAAGGTCTTCATTGAATTTGTTACAATATTGCTTCTCTTTTATTTTATATTTTTTTGGCTGTAAGGCATGTAGGATCTTAGCTCCCCAACCAGGGACTGAACCCATGCCCCCTGCATTAGAAGGCCAAATCTTAACCAAGATTAAGACTAAGACACCATGGAAGTCTCTGATGTGTTGGATTTAAGATACATCCTACCTTTATGGTTGTGAGACAGCTTCCTGAAGCAGTGCCATCCTTCAGTCCAATTGAAACGGGACCCTGCCCCAGCTCACAGGACCCTGTACTCTAGGGAGTTCTTCTCTGGATCTGCTTCAGCCATGCCCTTCCCTATGGGGCAAAGAGCCTCAGGAGCCAAAGGCACACACTCCCCTAGAAGCTTTTCACATCCCTCTAGGTCACACTCTGGGTACCACGGACCCAAGGATTCCCTGCCCCAAATCTGCAAGCTAGCTCTCAGTCCTGAGTGGAACGCTGCTTTAGTCCATCCCCCTGAAGGTGAGTGAAACTGACAGCTTGCACATCTTCAGGCTCAAGAGTGAGCTGCTTGCAGATGATGCATATGGAATTTAGATGAGCAGGATGGGGTTCTCTTACATGTCTTATGAGTCCCCTTCTGGCACAGAATTGAGGCAGGAGTAAGAAGAGAAGCAGTTGGACCATGGTTTGCAGATCCTTTCATCCAGCTGTGTTTCAGAGCAGAAATCTGAAGAGTCTGAGGATTTGAACCTTGCCTTCAAGGTCATTATGAAAGTATATTTGTCCAAAAGTCAAAGTGTTAGTCACTCAGTCATGTCCCACTCTTTGTGAGCCCAGGGACTGTAGCCCACCAGGCTCCTCTGTCTGTGGGGTTTCCCAGGAAAGAATACTGGAGTGGGTTGCCATTCCCTTCTTCGGGAGATCTTCCTGACCCAGGAATCGAACCTGGGTTTCCTGCATTGTGAGCGGATTCTTTACCGCCTGAGCCACCAGAGAAATAGGGTAAAAGAACAATTAGTATTTAACATTGTGTGAGATTTTACATATTTAAGCACATGGTTCTATGCTTAGAACATAAGCCTCCTCTTGTTTCCTTGCTCTGTGACTTCCACATATTATCTGTTTAGGTTATAACCTTTCAGGTTTAAAATCAAAGAAGATGGGCTGACTATCCTACAACTTTCAGAGGAAGTCCTGACGTTTTCTCTGCTTGTCTTTTTTAGGCCACATTCCCATCTCTGAACCAATCACTGTTTTCAAATAGGATATCTTGGCTCCCAAACTGCCTAGGACTTAGAACCGAGGTCCACCTAGTCTACTCAGACTAAAATGGGTGAAGGCTGAATCTCAAGCAAAAGCTGGAACTGTCACTAGAGAGAGGGATGTGTGTTTAAGCTAGAAGGCCAGCCATGATACTGGGAAATTGTATCCGGTTCTCAATTGTAATATGTTGATGGCTTGTTTCAGAGGATGGCCTGGCAGGAACTGGTGGCTCCTAGGAGGAGGGGCACCACTCTTAGTAAGGAAGGTGAGAAGGCAGACAGGATGACTAGAGGCAGACATGCATCCATGGACAAACCAACCAGGGGGAGGACGGAACCACTCAGCGGGGAGAGGAGGAAGAAAGCTCTAGATCAGGAGTGCCCGGGCATCCACGACACACCGAGTCTGGTATGATGAATTAGCTCTGACAGGCTTGCAGATAGTCTGGGAGTCTATGCGTGGACACAGCGTATGGGTGAAACTGTGTCTGTGAGTAGATGGCATCTGTGGAAAATCCAAAGGAAAGATGGTGAGTCAGAGGGGGGAAACCAGGCTGGCTTTCCCTGACATTACTTTCAGAGAGAATACTCTTCAAAGAAAAGCTGGTCTCTTGAGTGTGTTATTTGCAATGTTAGAATCATTGTGACCAAAACAGAGTTTGTACACTTTTTAAAAAGGCATTAGATGAGAATATTATTAGTCTTAAGATCCCCAAGTTATGTTTATGCTTGTTTTGCCATAATTCATAAAATTCTAAGCCCTTTATAAACAGGCAGTTTTTATTAATAATCAAATATATTCAATTTACAAATTACATAGATGGGGAACTAAAGTACAACTAAATTCAATCCACATACTGCAGGATTTACTCCCAACTCCTTCCCTATCACTTGCTTTCTTTGTTCAGGATTTCTAAGGGTATTTCCATTTCTTTTGGGTTAATTTTCTGGTTGTGTGCCTACGAGCTATGTTGCTTCAGTTGTGTCCAACTTTTTGCAACCTTATGGACTGTAGCCTGTCAGGCTCCTCTGTCCATGTGATTCACCAAGCAAGAATACTGAAGTGGGTTGTCATGCCCTCCTCCAGTAGATCTTCCTGACCCAGGGATCGAATCTGAGTCTCCTGCATTGCAGGCAGATTCTTTACTGCTGAGTCACTGGGGAAGCCCAAAATAAAATTATAGTAACTCATATATTGGGCTTCCCTGGTGGCTCAGCTGGTAAAGAATCTGCCTGCAATGCAGGAGACCCCGGTTCAATTCCTGGGTCAGGAAGATCCCCTGGAGAAGGGATAGGCTACCTACTCCAGTATTCATGGACTTCCCTGGTGGCTCAAATGGTAAAGAATCTGCCTGCAATGCAGGGGACCTGGGTTCAATTCCTGAATTGGGAAGATCCTCTGGAGGAGGGCATGGCAACCCACTCCAGTATTCTTGCCTGGAGAATCCCCATGGACAGAGGAGCTTGGTGGGCTACAGGCCATGGTGTTGCAAAGATTCAGACATGACTGAGACACTCAGCACAAACACACAACTCATATATTATGGGGACTAATCAAATATATGATTTATATGGAAGAAAGTAAGATAGACTTTACTAATGTCCTAATTCATGTCATACTGACTCATAGAAACTTGAGCTTAGAAGAATATTTGGAAAGCTCTCTTGTCCATCTTTTCTTTACAGAGGAGGAGAAATTTTCAGATAGTTAACAGGCATTTCAAAGGCAAATACTACATAATGGGAATATCCTGAAAGACCTGAAAATCACTTCTTTGTCTACATATAAAACTGGCTTGAGATGGGAGTTGCTTTTAAAAGTTGCTTTTTCTATCAATAGCTGAGACATGTTAATAGTTGTTTTTGAAAATAGAAAAAATTCCACTAGAGAAAAGGCTTACTTCTCAGGAACTCTCAAGAATGGGACAAAGGCCTTGGAGATCAGTTGGCTTAAAACCCAATGTGATGCAAGAATCCTTTTTTTATTGCCTTGAAAGTTATTGCAAGGTTAGGCAATTTTGAAACATCATTAACAAGGAGAAAATGGCTTTGAAATACTGGATGTAAGTCAACAGGAGCAGCAGCAATACCACAGAAAGCAAAAGAGACAGGCCAGTATTGGGATGCTGGGACTCTCGGTCTAGATTTTGCTGCTCGGCACCTACTCAACATTCTTACCAATTATTTCTCACATTATGTCAACATGGGGCACATATCAACTTTCAAAAAGCCTGGAAATCTTTTAATAACTTGGCCCTAGGCAACTTTTAAAACTCATGCTTCTAGAAACTACACAGAAAATCATATTAGAGCTCAATGATGTTTTCATTCTCCGGGTTATGTATTTTCACCAGCAAGAGGGACGCAGTTAACTTCAGTGTCATGGTTAGTGGATTGCAAGAAGCATGGAATGATGATTCAGCAGAAAGGTCCCAGATGGATGGGTTGAAAAATCATCTTTCTCATTTTATAGTTGAGGAAGCTGAGGCCCAGATACCTTAGCTGGTTTGTAGCAACCCCAAGGATGGGTAAATGAGTGGCTCAATGACATCCCTGAAGACCTGGGTTCTTTCAAGTTTCAGTTCTGCCTCCTTCAAGGTATTCACTTTTTCCACATGTTTATCTCAGTGATTGGGAAAGTAGGTGGAGCAGCTCTGGGAATCACAGCTAGGTATAATATTGTCCAACTGAAAACGAGGAAGGTGTCTTTAATAGTAAGAAAGCCTTTCTTAGAGGAGTCCAGCAGATTTCTCATTTCTGATCGGTCAGAAGTGGGTCATGTATCCTTGCTAAACCAATGGCAAGTAAAATCAGAGTGTCGTTGAGCCATTATGATTTACCTTCTTGGGCTAGAATAGGGCCAGCCTGCTACTAGTACGTGGTCACATGGAGGAGGGTAGCTCTTTGAACAAAATCTGGGTCATTTTAGCACAAGTGTGCAGAGAAATAAATATTGAGTAGGCAACCAAAAAAATCTTCTAAAACCTATTAGGCACCCCAAGCCTCAAGCAACAGCTGAAAATCACTGGAAATGATTTATTTTAGAAGCTGCAGAGCATTTCTTTGCTGTCTCTTGCCCTGTTACACCTAAAGTTTTCCTCTTCGGACTTACCTGGTGGTCCAGTGGTTAAGTATCCACCTGACAATGCAGGGGACATGAGTTCGATCCCTGGTCTGGGAGGATCCCACATGCCACTGAGCAACTAAGCCCATTCACCACAACTACGGAGCCCGTGCACTTAGAGCCCGTGCTCAACGACAGAAGCCACCGCAGTGAGAAGCCCGCACACCACACACAGAGTAGCCCCCACTCGACACAACTAGGGAAAGCCCAACCAAAGCAGTGAAGACCCAGGACAGCCAAAAATAACCAAATAATTCATTTTTCTTCTTTCCTGTCTGCCTCACCACTTTCTCCTTCCCAGCGTTTTCCCTAAACTGGTCGTGAACTAAAACTAGCGTATACCACTTTCAGGGTCTACCGCATGCAAAGCACCATATCAATATAACAATCTTCGGGGCGTGTTTGTTACAACACTATAAACCATATTCTTTACGTCAGTTTAATTATTTCATAATAGTAAGGAAATTGCTATTTGATACCAAAACTTGTTTGTTTGTTTCTTTTTTTTCACCCTGGTAATCACAGATCTTCCAAGAGAAAAGATTTACACTGAGTTGCAGCCACCAAAAGGGTCTCCCCAATGACTCAGTGGGTAAAGAATCTGCCTGTGATGCAGGAGATACAGGAGACTTCAATCCCTGCATCAGGAAGACCCCCTGGAGGAGGAAATGGCAACCCACTCCAGGAATCTTGCCTGGAGAATCGCATGGACAGAGCCTGGCGGGCTATAGTCCAAAGGGTCACAAAGAGTCAGACATGACTGAGCACACACGTGGTGCCACCAAGACACATAAGAATCCACATCAGCTCATGGAGTTTTTCCTTAAGTATTCACTGTACTTCGAAATGCTAGTGAAGGCATTATTTTCTCTATTAGTCATCTCATTCTATAATCAGAATTACATTCTCCACCAGTAGGGAGGTCTCTCATTGCCTTAAAATCTTTTTAAATATAGTTCCTTGTCTTGACAACCATATCGGTGCTGTCGTACTAACTGACAAGGGGTCAGTTGCTTTGTGTTCCAAAACCTGCTATAAAAATGGAAATGAATATTATTCTTCAGCTCTGAAGGAATATAACGTAAATCATCAAGCGTTATAATATAAATGCATATAAGTAGTGACTATAAAAAAATAAGGCTAATTATTATGTAACATAACAAACCTTCATTAAAGATAAGCCAGTTCTTTCACTGAGCTGAAAGGCACAGAAAAGCACCTAGATTTTTCAGGAAACAAAACCTAGCTGAAGTCTACACTGAAATATTGAATATTTCTGTGGCCTTTTGAAAGCTGTTCCTAAATCTTACTTTTCTTTTCTCTACAGTAGAAAAAATAAAAATACAAAGAATCTCTCTCTCTCTCTCTCTCTCTCTCTCGTCGCTAAATCGTGTCCAACTCTTGCGACCCCATGGACTGTAGCCTGCCAGGCTCCTCTGTCCGTGGAATTCTCCAGGCCAGAATACTGGAGTGGGTTGCCATTTCCTTCTCCAGGCAAAGAATAGGGTCAGCCTATAACTTATTGTCCAGCTGGGACACTTTCTGCATGTTTCCCTCAGACATTCTTTCAGGTCCTTTTATGGGGGAAGTTTGGCTTGAAGTTTAATACATATATAGAAAAGTGGATCATAAGTGGATTTTCAAAAACTGAATATATCTATGAAATAGATTTATTATGAAATAACCAGATTAAAAAAATCTATAAGATCAGTACCCAGACTAAGGAATAGAGTATGACCAACAAAGCTCAGATATGTTCCTTTTTAAAAAAAAAAAAAAAAAATGTATTTGGCTCAGCATCTGGGATCTTAGTTTCCCAACCAGGCATCAAAGTGGGGCTCCAGCAGTAAGAGTATCAAATCCTAAGCATTGGACTACCAGGGAATTCCCTAAACTGAAATATTTTTGAGAATGAAAGGTGGCATTACTTTTTAACAGCCAGTTGAGGTATATTGATATACAATAAACTGTGCATATTTAAATTTACAGTTTGTGCTCCTTTCAGCAGCACATATACTAAAATTGTACAGAAAGGATTAGCATGAGCCTTGTGCAGGCATGACATGAATTTGTGGAGCACTCCATATTTTAAAAATAATAAAATAAAAAAATAAATTTACAGTTTGATGAGTTTTGGCATATACCTGTGAAACTATTCACCACAAAATAATAAAAATATTCACCATCTCAAAAAGTTTCCTTGTATCTCTTTGTAACTTCTCCTTTCACCCCTACCTTCCCTATCTTCAGACAACCACTCATCTGGTTTCTGTTACATTTGTGTTTTATAGAATTTTATATTGACAGAATCAGATCTTAGTAGAAAAGCTTTCAGTTTTTCACCATTGCATATTTTAGCTGTGGGCTTGTCATATATGGCCTTTATTATGTTGAATATGTTTCCTCTATACACTGTTTGGGAGAAGGCAATGGCACCCCACTCCAGTACTCTTGCCTGGAAAATCCCATGGATGGAGGAGCCTGGTAGGCTGCAGTCCATGGGGTCACTAAGAGTCGGACACGACTGAGCGACTTCACTTTCACTTTCCACTTTCATGCACTGGAGAAGGAAATGGCAACCCACTCCAGTGTTCTTGCCTGGAGAATCCCAGGGACGGAGAAGCCTGGTAGGCTGCAGTCCATGGGGTCACACAGAGTCGGACACGACTGAAGTGACTTAGCAGCAGCATACACTGTTTGCTGAGAGTTTTATCATGAATGGAGGTTGGATTTTGTCAATGGTCTTTTCTGCATCTATTGAGATGATAATATGCTTTTAAAATTCATTTTGTTAATGTGTTGTTTCAAGAATCATACACTACATTCTTTTTTGTTTGAGTTTTTTCCACATAGTGATTCTTAAACATTGTATGTTATGTATCAACAATTTTTTTCATATGGATTTCTGAGTAATATTCCATTGTATGGCTAAATCATGATTGTTTATTCATTCTCCTATTGTTGGATGTTTGGGTTTCCAGTTTGGAGTTATCATAAATAAAGCTGCTATGAACATTCTTGTAAAAGTTTTGGTACAAACATATGTATTCATTCTTATATAAGCATCTCCATGTGGAATGGCTGGGTGATATGGTAGACGCATTTCAGTTTTTAAGAGGCTATTAGGAATCTCCTAGAGGTCCCGTGTTAAGGAGAGCTTTCCAGGTTGTGCTAGTGGTAAAGAACTTGGCTTCCAAGGCAGGAGACTTAGGAGACGCTGGTTTGATCCCTGAGTCAGGAAGACCCCCTGGAGGAGTGCATGGCAGCCCACTCCAGTATTCTTGCCTGGGAAATCCCATGGAAAGAGGAGCCTGGTGGGCTACAGTCCCAAGGGTTGCAAAGAGTCAGATGGACACGACTGAGTGACTGACACTTTCATGTCACATAGCCCTGTATTAAAATTATACTTTCTCCATATGCTCACCAACAATTGTTATGATCAATGTTTTTTACGTTAGCCATTCTAGTGACTGTGTATCTTATTTTGGTTTTAATTTGCATTTCCCTAATGACTAATGATGTTGAACATGTTTTCATGAGCTTATCTGAGGGGGCACTATTTTTAATTACACTAAGAAAACAAGCATAAAGTAAAAGTGTCCCAGGCAAATTGGGACATACGATGGCCTAAACAAAGACAAATGAAGGCTTGCTTTGTGGATGCTGAAACGTCCTTATACCTGGAATAAAGCCCACTTGAACACGGTGTATGTGCTAAAACATATATGACAAGCCATAGTTAAAATGTGCAATGGTGAAAAACTGAAGGATTTTCTACTAGGATCTGAAACTTTTGCCACTTTTATTCTACACAGTACCAGAAGTCCAAGCCACAACAGGCAGTCAAAAAAAAAAAAAAGAAGAAAGAAGAAAAAAAGTCAGAATTGTCTCTATTTGCAGATGTCATAATGTTATATAAAGAAAATGCTAAAGAGTCTACCAAAAACTGTTAGAAATAATAAATACATTCAGTAAAGTTGCAGGATACAAAAGCAATATTAAAAAATAAGTTACACGTTTATACACTAATAACAAACTATAAGAAAGAGAAATTAAGAAAACAATTCCATTTCTAATTGAATCAAAGAGAATAAAATAGTTGATATATAACAGAAACAAATACAATAATGTAAATCAATTATCCTCCAATTAAAAGGATATAAATTTAAATTTAAAAAAGAATTAAAAACATAGGAATAAATTTAACAATAGAGGTGAAACATATACACTGAAAATTATGACATTGATGAAAGAAACTTAAGAAGCCATGAATTAGTGGAAAGATATTTTGTGTTCATTGACTGGAAGAATTAATACTGTTAAAATGTCCATGCTACCCAAGACACTGAATCTAGACTCAATGCAACCCTTGTCAAAATTCCAATGGTATCTTTCACAGCAGTAGAACAAATAATCCTAAAATTTGTATTGACCCACAAAAGACCCTGAATAGTCAAAGCAATCTTGAGAAAAAAAACAAAGCTGGAGGCACCGTGCCCTCTGATTTCAAACCATATTACAAATCTACAGTAATCAAAGCTGTATGGTATCGGCATAAAGAGACACATAATCCAATCAAACAGAACAGAGAGAGCCCAGAAAATAACCCATGCACATATGGTGAAGTAATTTACAAGAAAGGAGCCAAGAATATACACTGAGGAAAGGACAGTTTCTTCAATAAGTGGTATTAGGAAAATTGAACAGGCTGTATACAAAAGAATAAAACTGGACCCTTATCTTGAACCATATTCAAAAATCAACTCAAAATGGATTAAAGACTTGAAAGCAAGACTTGAACCATAAAATTTCTAGAAGAAAACATAGGCATAAAGTGCCTTCATATCAGTCTTGGTAATGATTTTTTTAACTTGACACCAAAAACAAAGATAACAAAAGCAAAAATAAGTGAGACTAAATGAAGATAAAAAGCTTCTGAACAACAAAAGAAACCATAAACAAAGTGAAAAGGCAACCTGTGGAATGAAAGAAAATATTCACAAATCATAGGTCTGATAAAGTGTTCAGTTCAGTTCAGTTCAGTCGCTCAATTGTATCCGACTCTTTGTGACCCCATGGACTGCAGCACACCAGGCTTTCCTGTCCATCACCAACTCCCGGAGTCTACCCAAACTCATGTCCATTGATTTGGTGATGCCATCCAACCATCTCATTCTCTGTCATCCCCTTCTCCTCCTGCCCCCAATCCCTCCCAGCATCAGGGTCTTTTCAAATGAGCTAGCTCTTTGCATCAGGTGGCCAAAGTATTGGAGTTTCAGCTTCAACATCAACCTTCCAATGAACACCCGGGACCGATCTCCTTTAGGATGGACTGGTTGGATCTCCTTGCAGTCCAAGGGACTCTCAAGAGTCTTCTCCAACACCACAGTTCAAAAGCTACAATTCTTCAGCACTCAGCTTTCTTTATAGTCCAACTCTCACATCCATACACGACTACTGGAAAAACCATAGCCTTGACTAGACGGACCTTTATTGGCAAAGTAATGTCTCTGCTTTTCCATATGCTGTCTAGGTTGGTCATAACTTTTCTTCCAAGGAGTAAGCGTCTTTTAATTTCATGGCTGCAGTCACCATCTGCAGTGATTTTGGAGCCCAAAAAAATAGTCTGACACTGTTTCCACTGTTTCCCCATCTACTTGCCATGAAGTGATGGGACCGGATGCCATGATCTTAGTCTTCTGAATGTTGAGCTTTAAGCCAACTTTTTCACTCTCCTCTTTCACTTTCATCAAGAGGCTCTTTAGTTCTTCTTCACTTTTTGCCAAAAGGGTGGTGTCATCTGCATATCTGAGGTTATTTATATTTCTCTTGGCAATCTTGATTCCAGCTTGTGCTTCCTCCGGCCCAGCGTTTCTCATGATGTACTCTGCATAAAAGTTAAATAAGCAGGGTGACAATATACAGCTTTGATGTAGTCATTTTCCTATTTGGAACCAGTCTGTTGTTCCATGTCCAGTTCTAACTGTTGCTTTCTGATCTGCATACAGGTTTCTCAAGAGGCAGGTCAGGTGGTCTGGTATTCCCATCTCCTTCAGAATTTCCCACAGTTTATATTCAAAAAAATATAAAAAATTGTTACAACTCTATAGCAAAACCCCCAAAATTATAGTTATATGGTCATCATTTTGCTATATATGTACATATATACATATACACCGGAGAAGGCAATGGCACCCCACTCCAGTACTCTTGCCTGGAAAATCCCATGGACAGAAGGGCCTGGTAGGCTGCAGTCCATGGGGTCGCGAAGAGTCGGACACGACTGAGTGACTTCACTTTCACTTTTCACTGTCATGCATCGGAGAAGGAAATGGCAACCCACTCCAGTGTTCTTGCCTGGAGAATCCCAGGGACGGGGGAGCCTGGTGGGCTGCCGTCTCTGGGGTCGCACACAGTCGGACACGACTGAAGTGACTTAACAGCAGCAGCATACATATACACATATGTATCAAATAATTATACAGAATATCTAAAACAATGTTACATGTTAACTAAATGTCAAAAAAACTGGGGGAGTGGAGGAAGGAAAAATGAAGGAGAGAAAGGGAGAGTGATGTAGACAAAGAAGAAAAAAAGCCCTTCATTGGCAATGCTTTGTTAACATAAAGTTGTATAAAATTTTATTTTGTTATTATATAAGCTAATAATAATAATTCAAGTTGATTTTTTTCCCAAAGAAAAATATGGTAAATGTTACATTCTTGATTAAGGGATCCCAGATTCAAAATTTTTATGAAAGTTAGCAAACTGCTATGTTTAAAATTTACACATACACACACACATAATATATATCAAATGGTTTAGCTAGTGTATAGGGCTTCCCTGGCGGCTCCCTGGTCATGAATCTGCCTGCCAGTGCAGAGATGCAGGTTTAACCCCTGAGTCAGGAGGATCCCCTGGAGAAGGGAATGGCAACCCACTCCAGTATTCTTACCTGGGAAATCCCAGGGACAGAGGAGCCTGGCGGGCTACAGTCCACGGGGTCACAGAAGAGCTGGACACAAGGTAGTGACTAAACAACA
Source organism: Bos indicus x Bos taurus (assembly GCF_003369695.1). Lineage (NCBI taxonomy): Eukaryota > Metazoa > Chordata > Mammalia > Artiodactyla > Bovidae > Bos > Bos indicus x Bos taurus. Next base: position 111,880,487 of record NC_040079.1, read on the forward strand.
GCACGGTGTATAGGAAATAGTAAAATGTACTGTCTCATAGCACTGCACTTAAAAGAGCTCAATGTCACAGACGTTGTAAGTAGTTCTTCTTCCTAAAACAATGCTAGCCTTTCCTTTTTCCATAGTGCAACAAGCCAGAACGTGTAAGATGATAGAATGCTTAGGGCTCTTTGGAGAAAGTCTGCCAGTCACTTTTGAGACAGCTGAAGAGACTAAAAGATACTTATTAGTGTCTTGCATTTTGAAGTATAGATTTTTTGTTTTTCTGTCCTCTTTTTATAAAAAACAAAACAAATATTGGATTTTTAAAAAATCATTTTCACCCTTGCTTTTAAAAAAAATTGAAGTATAGTTGATTCACCATTTTACGTTAGTTTCAGGTGTACAGCAAACTGATTCAGTTATACACACACATACATATCCTTTTTCAGATTCTTTTCCATTACAGGTTATAATATATACCTAATATATACATTATAGGTTATAATATGTAATAGGTTACAAGATACTGAATGTAGTTCCCGGTGCTAACAGAGTAGGTCCTTGCTGTTACCTATTTTATATATGGTAGTGTGTTTCTGTTTTAAAAAATCTTGTTTAACTCACATTTCTCAACATAGAAGATTGATACAAGATTAGGAAAAAAGCATTCTAGCTGTGGAAAGACTGAGACTAGCCACAGTCCTTATCTGTTGTTTTCTTTTTTAAGGAAAATGTTAGAAGAATTTTCAAGTAAGAAAAATCAAGTCAAGAAGATTTTGGAACAAAAAAAGGGAGTTATATGTGATAAAATATCTTTATTACTGACAAAAAAATACACAGACTTAGAAAAAATATTGGCAATTGCTGATGTTTGTGTATATTCCACGGATTTTTTTTCTGTGTGTAATTATGTTTTAAGATGAAATAACCTGTCTATTGTCTAGAGCATGAAGTTTAGAGCATGCAAGCAAACATGAAAACATCCTACTAGCTAGAATCTGTGTCTACAGTGAGTGATGTCTGGGGCATTATGTCATATTTTTATATGCAACACTGTTATTGCAATTATTATGAACAACCTATAATGCTTTGCACAGAGCAGGGCCTCAAATGTTGTTAGGATTAAACATTGGGCACAAAACTATTCCCCAAAATGGAACCCGTTTCACTAAGGTTTTAGTATATGATTTCCAGATGGCTAGAAGACTGTCTTTAATATAATCTTTTGAAATTTAGGATTTTCACCGTGATGAACAAAGTAAACATTTGAGCTGTAAGTCAGTGGAAGTGTTTGAACCAACTAAAGGGTAATAAAAAGCATACCAGTCCTTCACTTCAAAACTAAGCATCAAGTTTTCTGGTTTATCTTGTAGAGCTGAAAAAGCATTTTCCTCTAGAATTGTTCAGTTTCACTGAGAGGAAAGTCTTTTCTATTTAATAGCACAATAACCTCTTTTTTGCATGATTTTAGAAAAATGGAAAGAAAGTTTTTGTGGTATTACCTCACTGAGAAGCAGCATTTTACGTGACAAAAGCTGTGTCCTTCCAAGCCTACCTTCATGTCTTAAACCCATTATGATGTTGGACGACTCATTTTGCTGTGGCTGGCTTGTTTAAGGGACTTCCCTGGTGGCTCAGACGCAATGCAGGTGCGATTCACGAGATCCAGGTTTGATCCCTGGCTTGGGAAGATCCCCTGGAGCAGGGAATGGCTACCCACTCTAATATTCTTACCTGGGAAATCCCACCGACAGAAGAGCCTTGCTTGTTTAAATACCTTATTTATAAAATAGAGGCACTAGTACCTGTCTAATTCAAAATAGCCATTTAGAAAATGAGAAAAACACCATTTTCTTGAATTAATTTGTCTTGACCACAAATAATTTGGGGTCAGGATTAAAATTAGGGAGTCACATGAGGGGAGGAGAGGGAGGCTTAAAAGAGAGATGATATATGTATAATTATGGCTGATTTGCATTGTGCTACAGAAAACAACACAACAGTGTAAAGAAATTTTTCTCCAATTAAAAAAAATTGAAATTAGGACCAGGTGTCCTAAATCTGAAATTTGAACACCTCTTCCAAGCATACCACTCAATCTCATGAGGTTACGACAGAGAAAATTGAATAATCAGTATGAAATTTCAGCTAGCAGCTTGTATCAAAATGATCATTTTTGATCCCTCTGCAGATTATATCTTTCTAAGGTGAAAACCATGGGTTTCCCTGGTGAAGCACTTGGTTAAGAATCCACCTGCAAGCAGGAGACCCCGAGTCTTTGATCCCTGGGTCAGGAAGATCCCTTGGAGAAGGGAATAGCAATCCACTCCAGTATTCTTGTCTGGAAAATTCCATGGACAGAGGAGCCTGGTGGGCTATAGACCATGGGGTCACAAAAAGTCAGACATGACTGGGCAACTAGCATTTTCACTCTTCAAGGTAAACCAAAGTTCTGATTTGGAATGGAGACTCTCTCTCTCTGAATCTAAATTCCTTTCCTCCTTTATAAAATTACTTTGCTTCCTCTCGTCAAAGCTAATGTTTTCTGGACTCACCTTGATTCAGCATCATCTATGCAACTCAAGTTAGTGATGACAGGGAAGCCTGGCGTGCTGCAGTCCATGGGGTTGCCGAGCGTCAGACACAACTGAGTGACTGAACTGAACTGAACTGAACTGCACTGATGCAACTCGAGTTTTCAGAAACTTAAGAAGGCTAAGATGTCTTCCTAGTAAGAATCAAACAGGCTGGTGCAAGCTGGAGAATTAGGCTTTTGTCCAGATTGATGCCAGGTGAATGGAAGAGCCTTGGGAAGAACTAATCAGATTCAGTTTTGATTTATATGCTGTTTACTCTGAATCCCAATATAGATATGAACTCAGAAGTACAAATTAAAATCATATAAAATTTCAGCACTTCATGCGCCACCACTACTTCCAAATGTTTGCATCCTTTCCAGTCACCATTGAAAATTCAAAGGTTTTTCAACCACTGCTGAAATAGTTTTGAACTTTTCTTTTCAAATTGCTATCCTATCATAATCAATTTCAGCCCCTCCCTTTCCTCCCTACCTTTTCATTTTTCCAAGTTTTTCATAGCCTATCCCTGACTTGGACCAAAAATGAATTTTCTGAAGCAATCAGTTACCTGTTCTCATCACATATGGGTATGAATGCCTATCTGCTACTTCAAAAACAAATTCTTTGTTCCCATCTCTCAACCATCCTTAAAATTTGATGACTTGCCACCACTGAAGATGTTTTTTTATATGTTCTACAGGTTCTTAAAGACATTTCAAGTAACATCAGAAGTGAAATATGTGAATAATTTCAAATAGTGAATATCCTCAAGGGAGAAAATCAATTTTGGTTCTTAATTTTAGTGTTAAAAGATGATTCAGATTAAAGTATAGCTATGCTTTATATATATATGTACACACACATACACACACTGCGTGTTCATGTACATCATCTTGAAATCTCTTGTGTATTTTAAAAAGGAAAGTTAAAATTGAAAGACAGCAAGAAAAGAAAAATCAGCATATAAAATGCCATGGGAGGAAACACCTGCTGGGAAAACATAGATGTAAAAAAGATCTGACAGCCTTCCTTCATAATTTCACCTGGTAAAGCAGTAATATTTAGAAACAAAAGTGTTGCAGAAAAGCAGTAACATTGCAGTATTTTAACACATTTAAAGGCTCTGGTTCCATTGTCAAGTTGTCAGGAATCTAAAAGCCTTTAAGAAAACCTTCTGTTTTTCCAATAAATCAACTTCAGTGTGCATTTTACTCCATTATTTTACTCATTTAAATTAATGAACCTTTAGGAATAAGTTTTAAAACTTTATAAGGAAATTTTGTCTTACTGATAAACTTGTGAAGACTACATTTACATTTTATCTAGGTATTTCATTTTGTTATATACTACTGAAAATCTGGTAATCATAAATGCACAATCTTTTACTCCTGACACACACACACAGGGTCTCTTTAATAATTCAAAGAGCTTTCTATAATGATGAAGTCATACTGATGAACTCAATAGGAAAATTCTAACACTATTAAACATAATTTAAATAAATCACTGTAGAAACCAGGCCTAATAGAGCAAGAAAAGTAATTTCTAAGTGCTCAAAATATTTTGCTTTTTCTTACACCAATGCATATTTCGTAAATCATAGTGACAGTTCTCCTCTCTTTTGATGGAGTGCATGACAGCTATTCATGTCCTGAAGCAGGTACAAAAGATAAAAGCCTTCTTATTAAAAAGTCAAGAACGTCAGCACTCCATGTGCTGTGATGGGCAGGTCTCCATCATTTTTGCATAAGATGTCTCCTGGGAAAGCTATCACCAGACAATTACTACACTATCAACTTACTTTCATCTCAAATTATTATTCTTCAAAGACATCCAGCTGAGTTGCACTTTTCTTTTTTATAGATTCCCTGATAGGTGATGAAATGAAAATGTCAAACAGAGCACAGAGAGCAAGGTTATTCATAATTTCACTTAATGCCAAACAACTCCAAAGTCATTAATCCTTTAAATATAGTATTGTTAAAAAAATATAGTATTGTTCAATTTGGAATTATGATATATTGATAATTATTCAATCTGACTATATAAAGTAAGTGATTGAGAAAAAAACTTCTAAAATGTTTAGTAAATCATTTTTATAAATGTAGAATTATAGTGAATTTTAAAATGAATTAATTAGGAACAGTCATGAAAAAATTAATTGAAAAAGTCTATTAAAATAAAATAAGTATGGCTTAATATTTTATTATTTTCTTTGGTATTTATTTATAGAAGCCCTCTTTTAGATGACTGAAAATTAAGAGCCATACTCAGATTATACAACTAAAAGATGATTTTTTTTCACAATTTAGTAGAAATGACATGATATTCTACAGAAGATAATATAGCCTACACCTAATTATTTTGAACTAAGAACCTAAATTGGAATTTATCTTGGTGAAATAAACAAAAAAGAAACTCCCACCAAATATTAATTAATGAGATTTTGAAAGATTTTAAAATGTTGTATTAACACAAAATGAATGTATTTTTGTGTTAATTTTTGGATTCCCTGGTGGCTCAGACGGCAAAGTGTCTGCCCACAATGCGGGAAACCCGGGTTCAATCCCTGGGTTGGGAAGATCCCTTGGAGAAGGAAATGGCAACCCACTCCAGTACTCTTGCCTAGAAAATTCCATGGATGGAGGAGCCTGGTGGGCTACAGTCCATGGGGTCACAAAGAGTTGGACACGACTGAGCGACTTCATCATGAATGTATGTTTAACATTCTGAAAGTTAGCATGGTATTGAGATATGAATTCCTCTAATAAAAAGGATATATTTCAATCTGGCAATGGTAATTGTATAAATAGTCAACATATGTTGCATATGTATATGTATGTTATGTGTATATGTGCACGCATGCTAAATTGCTTCAGTTGCATCTCACTCTTTGCAACCCCACGGACTGTAGCCCACCGGGCTCCTCTGTCCATGGAATTTCCCAGGCAAGAATACTGGAGCCATTTCCTACCCCAATATGTATACATAACAGCAAAATATTATTCAGTCACGAGAAAGAAGGAAATCCTGCCATTTGTGACAACATAGATGAACGTGGAAGATATTATCCTATCTAAAATAAGCCAGACAAGGCAAACATTATATTGTGTTATATCACTTACATGTAGAATATTAAAAAAAAAAAAATAAGGTCAAACTCATAGAAACAGAGTAGAATGGTGATTACCAGAGGCTGGGGGTAACTGATACAACCCTTTGGTCGTAAGATGAATAAATTCTGCAGATATAATGCACAGTATGGTGACTGTAGTTAATAATGCTGTACCTTACACTTGAACTTAAAGCATAGTCTTAAACTTTCCCATCACATATACACGTTCACACATCAGTATGTGAAGTGATGGATGTAGGAATTAACTTGGTTATGGTACTCATTTCACAATATATATGCATATCAACCATCATGCTGTATTGTTTTATATATGTGATTTGCTTTTTCACCACACCATGTGGCTTGTGGGACCTTGGTTCCCCAACCAGGAATTGAACCCAGGCCCTCAGCAGCGAAAGTGCAGAGTCTTAGCCACTTGCCCAGCAGGCAATTCCCTATATATGTAATTTTATTTGTCAATTATACCTCAGCAAAGCTAGGTCAAAGGAACTAAAGTGAGGACAAGCATTGGGAAACAAGCAACAGCAGAAAGAGAGAGACAGAGAGGAGCAAGGTCAGGGTTGTTACTTCATGAGGGAAAAAGACAGGAAGTTCTCATATTTTGGGCTTCCCTAGTAGCTCAGCTGGTAAAGAATCTGCCTGCAAGGCAAGAGACCTCAGTTTGATTTCTGGGTCAGGAAGATCCCCTGAAGAAGGGAAAGGCTACCCACTCCAATATTCTTGGGCTTCCCTGGTGGCTTAGCTGGTAAAGAATCTGTCCACAAAGAGGGAGACCTGGGTTCGATCCCTGGGTTGTAAAGATCCCCTGGAGAAGGGAATGGCTACCCACTCCAGTATTCTGGCCTAGAGAATTCCATGGACTGTAGAATCCTTGGGGTCACAAAGAGTCGAACACGACTGAGTGACTTTCACTTCTCAGATTTTGGTGGAACAAAGAGTTACTTACTTCTGCATTGCTGTTACAGTTCACTGCATGCTCAGTTGCTTCGGTGGTGTCCAGCTGTTTGCAACCACATGAACTGTAACCCTCCAGGCTCCCCTGTCCAAGGGATTCTCCAGGCAAGAATACTGGAGTTGGTAGCATGCCCTCCTGCAGGGGATCTTCCCAACCTAGGGATCCAACCCACGGCGATTGCAGATGGAGTCTCTCTGCCTAGCATAGAAATCAGTCTTTCATCCAGTGAAAGATCTGTTTTGCTGGAGTTACAGCCACATCAACCAAAATTTGTTTTTTCCTCGCTCAAGTTATTCCAGCCTTGATAGCTTTGAGAAGCACTTCTAAATATATACAGAATCAAGTTTTATTCATTCTATAATGATAATTGATTGTTTTCTTCACAATTCTTTATATCACATCCCCCACTCCCAGTTTGATTGAAGCCATGTTAGTTTACATGAAAATACTGCAAGTAGCAAAAATATCAAATATAAGTTTATGCCTTCTTTTTTCCAAATTCTGCCTAATAGGTAAAGTTTAAAAAAAAAAATGTTGGTGAAACCCACTTAATGAATATTTCAGAGCATTACTGAATTTTAGTGAAGAAACTATTTGGTATTGAAACAAGACTGGCATAATTTTGTTCTATTAAAAAATCCTCTAAAAAAAATCCTCGAGTATTTTTCTTACATTGTTAAGAGTTATTATCTCTCTTTTTTTTTTTAAGAAAAAAAACTTTTCATTTTGTATTCGGGTATAGCCAATTAACAATGTTGTAATAATTTCAGGTGAACAGTGAAGGGACTCAGCCATACATACACATGTGTCTGTTCTCTCCCAAACTAACCCCCATCCAAGCTGCCGCATAACACTGAGCAGAGTTCCATGTGCTGTAAAGGAGGTCCTTGTTGGTTATCCACTTTAAATATAGCAGAGAGTACATGTCCACCCCAAACTCCCTAACTATCCCCCCTCCATCCTTCCCCCGGCAATCACATTATCTCTTTTATTTTTAAACTATCTATAGCATTAAAAATATATTATCATTGATATATATTCATCAACACAGATTCTAATAACATCGATCATTACTTAAAATTTACTACTGTAGGGAAGATTTGAATAGTGGAGCATTTTTGTAATGATAAATGTAAGCAAGATCAGAATCTTTATTTATTGTCTGGTCATCACAGCAACTTCAGACACAAACATAGGTGCTACGTGCACAGTCATGTCTGACTCTCTGCGATCCCATGGACCATAGCCCACCAGGCTCCTTTGTCCATGAATTTTCCCAGCAAGGATACTGGAGTGGATTGTCATTTCCTCCTCCAGGAGATCTTGACCCAGGGATGGAACTCACGTCTCCTGCGTTGCAGGTGGATTCTCTATCGCTGAGTCATTGGGGAAGCCCATATAAACAGAGAGTGTAGCCACTAATCTTTCTGCCCTGCATAAATTTACATGTCAGGTGCTCGTACATTCTATATTTATTCCATGTTATATACAAAGGGAAGAATATTAAGATTATAAAGCTAGTGAGGAAGGAGATTATTCAAAAGTTAAAAAAAAATTTTTTTAACTAACCATAAAATCTTGTTTCAAGAGTTTTTTCAACCCTTAGAATCACAAATTACTTCACAAGTCATAATGTAAAAGTAATGAAATACTCTACAAAAGTGTTCAATAGAATTTAAATTTTTAACTTAAGGGAATTTGGAAGTTCAACCATTCTCATAGAGGCTGTATGGATGATTAAAATCCTAAAGGAAGCCTGAAAGAAAAAGGACACAGTCATTACTGGAAATGTAATACCACGTTAACTCTCAGGTTTCACGTTAGACTAGGAAGCTTAAGTTCAAGGCCATTACACCAATTTTCATAGAAATATAATGTTCTCCAACTCATGGTCCTTCCCTTGAAAAGCTGTGCGTGGGTAATAGTGATTATCAACTCAAATTAGTCACACGCAGCAGGGTAAATTGGAAATGAAAAGCTTCTTCAATTACTCAAACTAACATAAGTGATTTATTTCCTTCTGCTGACATGAAAGGAAAAGGGTTGAATGTTCGTGAAGGATAGCATTTATCCGCCCTGCTCTAAGGTCAGGGAGCTTACTCAGCACAAATACTCCCAGAAAAGGTTCGACTTGGCAGAAAAGAAACCATCTATTCCAAAAGGTGACCACGTCGGCTCGACTTTTCATCTGCTGTGATAAAATTCCTGTCCAGTCCATTACTGTAAGGCAGCAGCTGCTCTATAGACTGATAGCCTCTGAAAGAGAGTAGTTTCTCATAATCCCCAGCGCAACTCCTCCACTTCAGACTATTTCATCTCCTGATACCATTCTTCCTCACAACCTCATGGCTTTGCTCTTCCATCTCAAACACCTAATCCCAAATATTTCTCTACATTTTACATAGTCTTAAAGTGAGCTTACTGGAGGAGGAACTGGCAGCCCACTCCAGTGTTCTTGTCTGGAAAGTCCCATGGATGGAGGAGGCAGGTTACAGTCCATGGGGTTGCAAAGAGTTGGACATGACTGAGTGACTAAATAACAAAGTCAGCTGAAAATCCGATCGTCTCAGTCACATCTAACACAACCCAAACTCCTTTTAATTACCTAAGCTGCTGCTGCTGCTAAGTTGATTCAGTTGTGTCTGACTCTGTAACCTCATGGACTGTAGTCAGCCAGGCTCCTGGGTCCAAGGGATTTTTCAGGTAAGAATACTGGAGTGGGTTGCCATGCACTCCTCCAGGGGATCTTCCAGACCTAGGGATTGAACCTGTGTCTCTAATGTCTCCTGCATTGGCAGACAGGTTCTTTACTAGTAATGCCACCTGGGAAGCTCTTCAGTTCAGTTCAGTTCAGTTCAGTCTTTTAGTCGTGTCTGACTCTTTGCAACCCCATGGACTGTAGCCCGCCAGGCTCCTCTGTCCATGCGATTTCCCAGGCAAGAATACTGGAGTGGCCTGTCATTTCCACCTCCAGGGGATCTTCCTGACCCAGGGATTGAACCCGCATGTCTTGGGTTCCCCATATGTGGATTCTTTACCTCTGAGCCAGCTGGGAATGTAAATTAATCTTCTGTGGTGGAATTTTAGGTATTATGCATGGTAGTGATGATATTCTTTGAAGCCTGAGTTCCTCCTATGCTCAGTTGCTCAACTGCGTCCGACTCTTTGTCATCCCAAGGACTATAGCTAACCAGGCCCCTCTGTCCATGGAATTTCCCAGGCAAGAATACTGGAATGGGTAGCCATTCCCTTCTCCAGGGAATCTTCCCACCCCAGGGATTGAACACAGGTCTCCTGCATTGCAGGAGGATTCTTTACCACCTGGGCCACCAGGGAAGCCCGAAATGATCAAGAAGGTTTGTGAATTCTAATCTCAAGTGTCATTCAAGTCTCCTCCCAATTTCATGCTGTCAGCTGTGCCTACTTGAATGACTGGCACTCTTCCTGCCTCAATCTCCCCTCTCTAAATCATCCATTCATCCCATCTCCTGTCCTGCTCCCCTCAATGATACTATCAAGATATATTTCCTTGCAAATGTGATTGCTATTCTTCACCTTTGCCAAAGTGTGCTTCTATGTTTCTTCAAAATAAAGTCAGTATCTCCTTTACTTTAAAAATGAAGCTCAAATTCCTCAGTGGGGATTTCAAGGTTCTCCAGGAAAAAGGACCAGATGCCTTTCTCATGATTAAAAGTATCATGTAGTAGTATCATGATTAAAAGCTCAGACCCTAGAGCCAGAGCACCCAGCTTTGAGACACTAAGCAGGACTGCTGCACGCACTCGTGTAGGCTGAGGTGTCCCGAGTGACTGAGGGCGAGGTGTGAGCAGGGGTAGAAGTGTAGCCCTCCACTCACCAAGCTGCCTCAGAACAGGGCTTCTACAGGCTCAGGAAAGCAACACCACTTTCTGTTTCACGTATAGGCACTGTTAAGGTTCTATTCCCTTATACATTCAGTGGAGCCAGCACTAAGGCTTTTCTTGTGGGGCTGTTGTGAGGATTCAGTGAATCACAGCCCTCAGGGCAGCATCAGGCAATGACTGCCCAGCAACCGTCAGGGCTTAATCATGCCCCTTCCCTGTTCCTTATACGTTAAAGAAACAGAATTGGCTTACTAGTTTATTCATGTATAATTGTGCTTTTCCACCTTCATGGCATTCATCGATCCTCCTGCTTTCTTTCCCCCAAACTAATTCCCCTTGCAGCTCTAATCTCTGCCTGCCCACGCTTCAAACTCAACTGAGCTGCCGTGATTGTTGCCATGAAGGACTTACTTGACCCCTACAAATATGAGCTATCTAGACTTTAACTCAACTCCGGGGCACCTATGGACCCCTGTTGTGGAACCTGACTTCACTACTATTTGTACTATCTAAACTTAAACTCGTATATCTTGAGACCTTGTCCTCCTCAAAAGATTTTAAGTGTCTAAAGGTAACCTGTAAGCTTCTTCCATATGTTTCTACAGCGCCTACAGACATACAGGGACATAACAGGCAATAACAGAACCATTTATTGAGTATCTACTATATGCCAGGCACTACAAAAATTACTTCTCACAACAACATTTTTAGTATTGCTATTTCCCTTTCCTGTAGAATGACTTAGTATTTAAATAATTTGCTTAACAAGCAAGCAAAAAATCTAATTCAACTTTAAAATTCATGAATTTAAATTTATGAGAGTTTTATTATAATTTTTGAAGTATACTTCATTTTTTATTATGAAATAGTAAATATTTTTTGAGGAAATTTAGAAAATGAAAAAAGTGAAATTGTTCTGAATCCCACCACTGCAAAACAAACACTGTAAACATTTGGGTGTTAGAATTGTTTTTAGTTACTACTAACAATATTCTATCATTTAATTGGGTTTTTACCTATGGCTGATTCATGTTGGGTTTTTAATTATATATTAAAATCATTATAATCAGTCTCTCTAATTATCCAATTTTTATTACTCTATAGTAAAATCTACAATAAAGACCAACATGAACACCAAAAAATAAATAAATAATTTGCTTAGCATTAAACAGCTCAAAAGCCTTCTCCAGTGGCTCAGCAGGTTAAGAATCTGCCTTCAGAGCAGGAGACACAGGAGACACAGGAGATAGAAGATGTGGGTTCGATCCCTGGGTCAGGAAGATCCCCTGGACGATGAAATGGCAACCCACTCCAGTATTCCTGCCTGAAAATCCCATGGAGAGAAGAGCCTGGTGAGCTACAGTCCAAAGAGTCGCAAAGAGTCAGACATGACTGAGCATGCAAGCAAACAGCCCAAAAGTGTTGGGCCGAGATGAGAACCTAGGATCCTGCTGGTTCAGGGACCAGACTACTTCATGGTAGTATCTTGCCAGGCTCCTTCCCTTGCCCAGGAGCTACCACTTACTGAGTGTATATTATATTCTAAGAGCGTCTCCTACATTTTCCCTCAATTTCCTTGCAAAGTAGTTATTATTATTCTTATCCTAAAGGAAATCAGTCCTGAATATTCATTGGAAGGACTGATGCTGAAGCTGAAACTCCAATACTTTGGCCACCTGATGCGAAGAACTGACTCATTTGAAAAGACCCTGAAATTGGGAAAGATTGAGGGCACGAGGAGAAGGGGAAAATAGAGGATGAGATGGTTGGATGTCATCACTGACTCGACGGACATGAGTTTGAGCAAGCCTGTGGTTTGGTGATGGACAGGGAAGCCTGGCGGGCTGCAGTCCATGGAGTCACAAAGAATTGGACACGACTGAGCAACTGAACTGAATTGATGTGCCCAGTTGCTTCAGTCATGTCTGACTCTGTGCAACCCCAGGGACTGCAACCCGCCAGGCTCCTCTGTCCATGGGATTCTCCAGGCAAGAATACTGGAGTGGGTTGCCATGTGCTCCCTCAGGGGATTTTCCCAACCCAGGGATCGAACCTGCGTCTCCTGCATTACAGGGAGATTCTTTACTGCTGAGTCACTGGGGAAGCCCATTATTCCTATATGCATGAAGAAATCAAGGCTCAGCAATTTACCTGAGATCTTACAGTGAATAAATTCCAGACACATCTTGTAAATCTGACCTCTGAACTCCCCCATTTTCCCAAAAGCCTTGTCACATTTTAGGAGAGTCCTTTTAGAAAAATGTTACTGCCTTCCCAGAGTCTCATTTAGGTTGGTATATTTCATTTAGACACCCTTTTGACAGAAAGTATCACTATATACATTTATATTGAATAGAAAAAAGTCAATCCCTGCATTATATTTTATCAACTTTTATCTTTATATATCAACTATTAATCCTGCCTATTATAAATAACTTGGCAGAAAAATGATTGTTCCCCAAAGAATTTGATAGAAATTTACATAAAAACGACCTTGATGTCAGAAAAAGTTATTGATATAAAATGATTTAGACACCCTTTTGACAGAAAGTATTACTATATACACTTACATTGATATAAAAAATAGTAAATACTAGGTCAGGAATATGTTGAGAGATTTACACTTAGTACTTGTCATTATTAATTTCACCAGATAATTGGGTTGTGCTGTATTTCTATTATATTCAAGTTATGTGGAAGGTCAAGATAAAATACTAAACCTAAACAATAGGCACTGATATGAATACCAAAATAGATCTTGAACTAAATGCCAAGCAAAGAAAGAAAGGGAAAAGAAAAGATGTAGGATCAGAGTCAAACACTAGATTTATTTAAGAGTTTATAAGAATACAACATTGAAAAGGAAAAACTTGAGGGAGGGGGTGATTTTACTGGCAATTAGTCTCACTTATTTATGGGAAAGCAATAATACTAAGTAAATATGCAGCAACTTCCAAGTTGATCAAAAGATACTTAGAAGATATTACTTAAAGTTACATGACTTGAATATCATTATTCCCTTTTGCCAGCACTCACTATTTGATTGGAAATATCCTACTGGTTTTGGGGGGAAACAACGGGCAAGTGAAAGTAGAAGAAAATTAATAGAACCCAGATCTTCCCAAGCAAAGAATAACTCCAAAAGAGTGGAGTTACAGTAACCTTCATTATGAAAGCACCAGATTCCAGAGCTTCTAGAAGATTCTGAGGAAAACTGGACATATTTGCAATGCATTATAAATGTATAATTACCATTTAAATGGGGGAGAGAAGGCTGGTGAGTGAAATGAAGAAAAGGCATTTTCTTATAGCCAACCAGAAGTTTGCATTTCAGGCAGTGATCATCTAATCCACAGAGTCAGGTTAACAAAGCTACTGTTGTCTGCCACTCACCCTCAGCCTTTTAACTGTGGGCTCTCTTCTACCAGCAGAAAAAAGAAAGTTAAATCTACCTCCATGATTTTCAGTCACAAATTTGCTCATGAGGCTCTGGCATGCTCGACAGGTAATTCAACAGCATATGTTTACCAAAAAAAAAAAAAACAGAAGTGACATAAAGGCGTCTCTTTTTATTCTCCCTTTTTATTATTTGAGGGCCCAATTTATAAGAATAAGTGAAAGTTTGGAGTAAATTTCTATTGGTTGTACAGTTGCGATGATTAGGGTCATCTCATCTCACCTACAATCCAACGAAGACTTTCTTCAATAACATTCCTGTTTGTGGATTTGGCCAGGCAGCAACTTGAATGTGGAAAATATTGCCTTATTCCAAAAAGGCATTGAACATCCTTTTCAAAGGAGTTTAAAATTTGTCATGTAGATTTCAAAACTCTGGAAAAGTATCAAAGGTGTTTTTATTGGACAGTTGAATAATTAAGTACAGAAGGCAAAAGATTTGTCAAGAATCACACAAATTAAGTGGAAAGACACCTATCACATGTATATTTCAGAAGTCTAATCTATTACTTTTGGATTACTGCTACATTTCTTATGAGATTAGCTACTTTTTAAGATGTGTTTCGGAGAAGGCAATGGCACCCACTCCAGTACTCTTGCCTGGAAAATCCATGGACGGAGGAGCCTGGTAGGCTGCAGTCCATGGGGTCACTAAGAGTCGGACACAACTGAGCAACTTCACTTTCACTTTTCACTTTCATGCGTTGGAGAAGGAAATGGCAACCCACTCCAGTGTTCTTGCCTGGAGAATCCCAGGGACCGGGGAGCCTGGTGGGCTGCCATCTATGGGGTCGCACAGAGTCGGACACGACTGAAGCGACTTAGCAGCAGCAGCAGCAGCAAGATGTGTTTGCCAAAACTTGTCTGAATTTATCAGGGTGGCATATATTGACTGGATTAATTTTTGCTTCTATTTCAGAAAACTCAGTATTTAGAAGTAAGAATATAAAAACAAAAGATGAAACATTAATAAATCATGAAATGAAAGCCTGTGTATACAATATTTACCATGTAACAAAATTGATGGGATTATTAGTTACATAATGGCTACCCTATTTGGGCTTTCCTTTCCTGTCTTCTTTTGTCTATTTTATTTGGAATCTTCGAAAATATTTGTTACAAAGTCAATGTAATGAGATAGGCAATCTTCTTTTTCATCATCTAAACCAGAAATCCATGAACTGTGGCTGACAAACCAAACCTGGCCTTCTTGTGTTTTTGCAAATAAAATGTTATTGGAACACAGTTATATACATTCAATTATATATTGTCTATGGCTGATTTAGCAGAATGATAGCGAAGTTGAGTAGACCAGAAAACACCCAAAGCCTAAAGTATTTGCTATCTGGCCCTTTATGGAAAAAGTTTGTTAATTCCTAAATTGTCCCATCTCTTAGTGTTCTAGAAGACATTTTAATCCCTGGGGACAAACCTACACCCCCACTCTCTGTCCCATTAGATCTGCTTTTATTTCTACTTCTTCAAGACAACCATTTTTCAATTGCCTTCTTTTCCTAGTAAATCTACCATCTTCTGCTTACATATTTTCCCCTTCTCGGTATCACAATTAATTCTATTCCAAAATTTATTTAAATATAGTCACATGTGGCCCAATCTCTGCATAAGGTCAATCAAAATAATAATAATGGAAAGATATCATTGAAAGAAATGTTAATATTCCTTTGGGTTGTAAAGAAAATGTAAAAGTTGAAATGGAGGAGTGTGCTTTTAAAGAGTAATATAAGTCTTGAGAGTCCCTTGGACAGCAAAGAAGTCAAACTAGTCAATCCTAAAGGAAATCAACCCTGAATATTTCATTGGAAGGACTGATGCTGAAGCTCCAATACTTTGGCCACCTGATGTGAAAAGCTGACTCATTGAAAAAGATCATGATATTGGGAAAGGTTGAAGGCAAAAGGGAAAGGGGGCCACAGAGGATGAGATGGTTAGAGAGCATCACTGGCTCAATGGACACGAATTTGAGCAAACTCCAGAAGATAGTGGAGGACAGAGGAGCCTGGCATGCTGCAGTCCATGGGGTTGCAAAGAGTCGGACATGACTTAGTGACTGAACAACAAGAAGAACATTTCAAATCCTATCTTCCCAGCATTGCTAATCTCAATATCCCCCCAAATCAATGACAGCTGCTGTGGTAGATGCCTGGACCTCCCTTTCCAGAACAGGGTACTCATTCCTCCAGTGGCCAGGCTGTCTTTGGTAATTGCCCTCAGTCAAAGGGAGCTGCCCCGCTCAAAGTTAAGTCTCCTTTTGAAGAGCATTCCACATTTAATGACAGCTGATACAGAGGTTTGGGCCCCTTTGTCTCAATTAGAGAGGCCTACCAGGTTCCAGAACTCTCTGTAAAATTGACTGAGGTCTCTATTGTGATTCTATGACTATTTCCCCCCTGCCCAAGTCTCCTTCTCTCTCTCCCGCACATGAGTTATTCCTAACAGCATTCTCCAATAAATTCTTATAGGAAAAACTCTGCCTTGGAGCCTATATCCCAATTTAAGATAGCTCCCTCTTCTAATACTCTTTCTCTCATTCCATTCTCATCACTCAAAGGCTTCCCTGAATCTCAGTCTTTCTAGTTCTTTATTCCTCTCTGCTCAAAAGTCCTGTTTGCTCACAATCCTGGGTCAATTCTTTTCCTCTCAATAGAATTCATTACCTTTTCTTCAAATTTACTGGTTAGATATAAACAAGAATTGAAAAGTCATTATATAATTTGTGCTAGTATATTTTAATGCCTTATTTTAAGACTTCAAAATGTTGCCTTATAAAAGATACTTTGGGGCTGGAATATCATGTCTATTTTTTAAATGTTTCAACTGTTTTATTTTTTAACATACTATCTAACCAAAAAGCATTAAAAATTGTAACTTTTATATTATGCATTTGAAAGTATTTCTATGATGTTTATATGGTCAAATGCATAGTAAAAGTTCTTCTGAAACAACATTTTCCCTCTGCAATAGCTATTTTTTCAAAACAAACTGCTCTGCTACAAAAGTTGGACAGCAAGGCAGCATAAGAAGACCTAAATTTAAAAGATATACTAATATCATCAAATTTTTCTTTGGTTAAGTCTGCTCTGAAAGGAAGAAATGAAGGTTGGAGGAAAAAGAAAAGAGAGCAAGAAGAAAAAGAAGAGAAAAAGAGGAAGAGGAAGAAAGACAGGACAGGAAAGGACAACCAAGTTGAAACAAATCAAGAGGAAATAACTGTAAAATTATGAGTTACTTTATGTGCTGCAGCTGCTAAGTCGCTTCAGTTGTATCCGACTGTGCAACCCCATAGACGGCAGCCCACCAGGCTCCCCCATCCCTGGGAGTCTCCAGGCAAGAACACTGGAGTGGGTTGCCATTTCCTTCTCCAATGCAGGAAGGTGAAAAGTGAAAGTGAAGACGCTCAGTTGTATCCGACTTGGAGACCGCATGGACTGCAGCCTACCAGGCTCCTCCATCCATGGGATTTTCCAGGCAAGAGTGCTGAAGTGGGGTGCCATTGCCTTCTCCTACTTTACGTGCAGAACCTCTGAAGTTCGGGAAAGATTATCTTTTCCAGATACCAAATATTTAACTTTTTGAAATTTCCAGCATTGGTGCAAGTTAGAATAAACAACTCATCTTTATTATGCTTGAACTTAAAATTAAAAAAATTGAAACAAAAAGACTTATGTGAGGTGGGAAGAAGCTTAACACCATCTCCAGATATTAAAATAATTTACATATCCTCCATAATTAATTACGGAGAAGGCAATGGCACCCCACTCCAGTACTCTTGCCTGGAAAATCCCATGGACCGAGGAGCCTGGTGGGCTGCAGTCCATTGGGTCGCTAAGAGTCGGACACAACTGAGCGACTTCACTTTCACTTTTCACTTTCATGCGTTGGAGAAGGAAATGGCAACCCACTCCAGTGTTCTTGCCTGGAGAATTCCAGGGACGGCAGAGCCTGGTGGGCTGCCGTCTATGGGGTTGCACAGAGTCGGACACAACTGAAGCGACTTAGCAGCATAATTAATTAAGGTGTTAGGGAATGAATAGCCAGACAAACCAATGGCAGTCAATAGATATACAAAACTATACTCAAATATGTATGGAAATTTAATTTATGAAAAAGATTCCATCTCATCACTGATGTAAAGATGGACTTTTAAAATAAATTGTGTTGGACAGCCATTTGGAAAAAGACAAAACTTGAACTGAATCTCACAGCATATATTATGCCTAATTCCAAATGGATCATAGAGCTAAATGTTAAAAACTGAAACTATTTCAGATTATTTTCACAGGATAAATTCCCAAAAGTGACATTATTGGGATTTAAAGAGTAAAAAAGATTAAGGTTCTTAATTCATATTAGCAAACTGATTTTTAGAACTCTTCTACTAATTTATATCCCTAAATGTAGTATATGTCAGTTCCCATTCTTATTCAAGCCTGGACAAGAACCGTGTCCTATTTTTTAAAACATTTAATAAAATATGTGTGTGTAGAGCATAAGCTTTAGGAGCCCTCAGTTGCCCTGGGCCTTTCATGACCCTGGGAATATGTGTTATCAAACATTTTTGTAAAATTAAGAAAAGGATGATATAAAAACAATTTTTAGGAAGGTCTCCAAATTCCATAAGTTTCAGACCCCACAACACCAAGATCAACTCCTGATCATTTTATTAAACTATATGCAATTGCTCCTTTAATATGTCACAAATGGACAAACCTAGAAATTTCAAATGATTCAACTAATACGTATAATTTTGGTGATTCATAAGGGGAAAAATCTCCATTAACTAATAACAGAATTACCAAGTCATAGAGTAACTCAAAAAAGGTTTTGACAGATATTGTCAGATTTCCCTTTTTAAAGTTTGTAGAGATACCCAGCCCCTCCAACAGCACACAGACACACACGTGTCCCTCCCGGCAGTGGGCACCAACCAGCACGGCGGCACGTTCTCACCTGTGCACGAGACTCCTGGTTTACACCTGGCCTCCCAGCATACTTGTTAGTACTACCACTTTTACTTTCAAAATGGTTTGGATGACAGACAGTCATCCAGGTGTCATCGGTCCTTTAAACTCTAGTTTTTCTCCTGGAGACCATCCTGGCTTCTAGGGGGCCTGCAGGCTTCTGGGGGTTCCCTGCATTCTCTTTCCCCCCTTCCTTATTCACCTGCACTGACAACGGCAGAGTCACAGGATCAGGGAGCAGCACGCCTCTAGGTAAGGACTCCCTTTCCCTGCACGCGGATGCTGGGTGTAGGAGGTAGCAATAGGAGTATGCCTGTGTGTTCATCCTGTTCAAAGTCAAGCACCTGTGTGTGCACACAGCGTATATGCACACACACCACACAAAGCCACATCACTAACTGTTTAAATCCAAGTGACAGTCCCCAGCTGCTCACCATCCAGCATGCCAGCGATATGGGCAAGAGGGTCCTAGCACTGGAGCAGGAGCTGAGCAGGGTGACCTTTATTTGCCTCCAAGGGCTGAGATTCCGTGACTCCCCTAGAAACAGTGAACATTTATTAAGGGCTTACTGAACATGAGGGAAATTCTAAAAATTTTGCCCAGAAAAATCTCATTTTGTCTTCAGACAAAATGACTAATTTAGTCACGATTACTAGAGAGTATTAATGAATAAGCAAACTAAGACACAGACAGGCCAAATTAGTGGTCTAGGATGACATACTTAGTAAATGGAGCCCAGATTTCAACTCAGGCAGCCTGACTTAGGAGCTGTTATAGCTCCATTTTCTGGTTCATGTTTCAGGCACTGAAAATCACTTTACATTTCACAGATTTTATTTCCATTTACTTTCTGCACCACTCTGATTACATTTCTGAAAAGCTTCATTATAGAAGGGAGGGAAGTCATGCAGAAAATTCATGCAATATAATTTGAAAGCTTACCATTGAAGAAACTTCCTTCTTCTCTATCTGGGCAATCCAGCTTTTCAGTTATCTATTCATTATATACTGCAAGAAGAGACAATCAATTTACCTTTTCAAAGTCTTCCTAGGCAAAGTCAATGATGACTTACCTAATTTTCAAAAAAAATGCTAAACATAAAATATTTATGAATATATGATTTCTATTCTGAGATTTTTATATTGTTGTTTATTCACAACATTGTGTCCAACTCTTTGTGACCCCGCAGACTATAGCCCACCAGGCTCCTCTGTCCATGGAATTCTCCAGGCAAGATTACTGGGGTGGGTTGCCATTTCCTCCTCCAGGGGATTTTCCTGACCCAGGGATCAAACCCACATCTCCTGCATTGCAGGCAGATTATTTACTGCTGAGCCACCCAACTGCTGTTTTAATAATTAAGGCTGAAATGATGTAAGGTATTATCAAATTGGGTGTGAGTCAAAGAGAAAAAGGCCAAATATCTGGTGGTGACCACAAGACGACTTGTCTCTGACGACAGCCTGTGGATGCACAATGAATTCCTTTTGAAGAGTCTTGTTTCCTTTACTCAACCTTTTAATACAGGCAGTCCCTTAAGCCTGAGAAGTTTCTTCTGGGTAAAAGTAAAGCTGCTTTGTGAATTTGATTACATTATATTCTTACAATGAATCTCCTGTAACTAACTGTTCTCAAAATGTGAATACATAACTGCTTCTACCTAAAATGAATAAATATCCAACCTTGTGCTCTTTGGTAAAAAAAATACCAACCTTTTATTTTGTATTGGAGTACTGCCAATTAACAATGTGATAGTTTTAGGTGCGCAGCAAAGCAACTCAGCCACACACATACAACCCTGTGCTCTTTTCAAAGCATTTCTCCTGGCCCAGTTGCTATGGAATTGAACGTGGATGGACACAAGTTGAAATGCCACATCGTTCTCTGCAGTCCTCTGGTTTGATTTCAATCCTAGGAAGCAGCACTTCAGCTCCTCTCCTTAAACAGCTTTATTTTTTTTTAAATTTATTTTTAACCGGAGGATAATTGCTTTACAAAGTTGTGTTGGTTTCTGCCATATATCAAGATAAATCAGCCATAGGCATACATATATCCCCTCCCTCTTAAACCTCCTTCCCGCCTCCCACCCCCCATCCCACCCCTCTAGGTTGTCACAGAGCACCAGCTTTGAGCTGCCTGCATCATACAGTACATTTCCACTGGCTATCTGTTTTACATATGGTAATGTATATGTTTTAATGCTACTCTCTTAAATAGCTTTTCCAAATAGATCATGATCCTGTTACCATCGAAACAATTTCTATGTAACAAGAGCTAGGGGTTAGCAATGGAGTCTATACATGCTTGACAGTTGATCCTTAAACCATACAAATTTTACCCTGCTTCTCATTCAGATATAGTATCATGTCCCAGAGGCCCAAAACAGCACAATAACCTGGATATCCCCTGACATTATTTTTAATGGAAATTATAAAGGACCTTGCAGTACCCTTTCATCAGTCAATATTTTATGGTTCAGACATCCAGGTGAACAAGAGTACTATGGTTCTGACTTTAGTTGGGCTTCCAGGATCTAGGGGCTTCCCCGATAGCTCAGTTGGTAAAGAATCCACCTGCAAAGTGGGAGACCCTAGTTTGATTCCTGGGTCATGAAGATCCCCTGGAGAAAGGATAGGCTACCCACTCCAGTATTCTTGGGCTTCTCTTGTGGCTCAGCTGGTAAAGAATCTGCCTGCAATGCAGGAGACCTGGGTTCGATCCTTGGGTTGGGGAAGATCCCCTGGAGAAGGGAAAGGCTACTCACAGTATTCTGGCCTGGAGAATTCCATGGACAGTTGATGGGGTCGCAAAGACTCGGACATGACTGAGCGACTTTCACTTTCACTTTCCAGGGTCCAGGCATGGGTGCAAGCATGTGAGAACCTACCCAGAGCTGTCCATGTTTAGTGGAAGGAAGCTAAGATTTGAGTTCTGGGTAAGGAGGAACCTTGTAAGTAGGGGAAGGCTTAAAGAATCAAGCTGAAAAAAAGTAGAGACAGGGTCAGTCGACTAAGCAAGGCAAATTGTTTTGGGAAAAGTCTTCAAGGATTTCTTAAAGCAAAGTTAATTTTTTGTTGAGTTCTTTTTGTGGAGTGGGAGTAGGGGGAACTGGGAAAGCTATTAATACCCAACTCTGACTGGAAATTTTAGTCTTCTCTATCAATACAATGGTTTTTACCCATTTTAGATTAGCTATTGAGGTTACAAGAATATGTTTTAGGAATGAGAACAGTATTTAATACTCATACTTTAATTTTGATGCCTGGAATAAGTAAGGGGAAGAATTTCAATTGTGAGTTACTGAAAGAGTATGGGGCATCTCATCAAATAAATTAAAATACTTGCCAGGATCACCCCCATGAGGCATGTAAACTGTGTGTGGTCTTCCACCAATATAGACTTGAGTTCTGTTCAAAAGGATGATAAATTTGAAATTAGTGAGGCTTATTTTGAAAATAAATTTATCATTGGAGTTATTTTATTTCATTAAATTACATTTATGTAATGTTCTATTACCATTGCTTTATCACATATTAAATTCTCCTTATATTTATCCATCAGGAGACTTAAAGTGTTTGATTAAGGATATGGTAATAAAATTAAAATTAATGAAATGTCATTTAAAATTTCAGTAAGTTAGCAATAGAATTAACAACTGCTAATTTACTTCTCCACATCTTCTCTCAGTAGGATGTAAACTATGTGAAGGCAAGGATTTATCTTTTCTTTCTATAATTATGTCTCTAGTGACAACCACATTACATAAGGCATAATAAATACTCAGTAAATATTTACTGAAACAGATGAGAGTCAAGGAGGCATTGAGTACATGAACAGTTAAACATTTATGTTATCTGACATTTGGAACTTTAAAAAGTGCTTTAACTTAGAAGCATATCTGCTAGATAATAAGACCATTAGATCAGATGTAATAATCAATATTTTAATGCCCCATTACTCATTCATTTTTTAATTGAAAAATGGATGTTTCTGGAACCCAAGAAGAATCTTTGTATTATGAAGCACAATAAGTCCTTAACACAAATTTCCCTAACAGGATGCAGTTCTCATGGAATTAATAAGATTTCCAAAATTAAAAGATGCTTAGAAGAAAAGCTATGACAAATCTAGACAGTGTGTTAAAAAGCAGAGATAACTACACTGACAAAGGTCTGTGTAGTTAAAGCTGTTGTTTTTCCAGTAGTCATGTACGGATGTGAAAGTTAGACCATAAAGAAGACTGAGCACCGAAGAATGATGCTTTTGAAGTGTGGTGCTGGAGAAGACTCTTGAGAGTCCCTTGGACAGCAAGATCAAACCAGTCAATCCTAAAGGCAATCAACCCCGAATATGCATTGGAAGGATTGATGCTAAAACAGAAACTCCAATACTTTGGCCACCTGCTGCAAAGAGCCAACTCATTGGTAAAGACCCTGAGGCTGGGAAAGATTGAGGACAAGAGGAGAAGGGGGAGACAGAGGATTAGACGGTTGGATGGCATCACTGACTCAATGGACCTGAGTTTGCGCAAGCTCCGGGAGATGGTGAACGACAGGAAAACCTGGTGTGCTGCAGTCCATGGGGTCACAAAGAGTCAGACACGACTTAGTGACTGTAAAACAACAGATCTCTAAATGAAAACAAAAAAAGAAGAGATAGATAGCAGGTGAATAGCAGAGCAAAACCAGAATGAGGGCAGTTGTTCGCCCATATTTACAGGGGTTTCAAAGCTTTCCATTCAAACTGCAGAAGCTTCAGTGATGGATATTTGCTCGGGCCCCTATTCTCTTGTGGGAATAATCAGCCACTTCACTGATAAGCAACTATGCAAAAAAGTGATGACACTTATAAAAGACCAGGGCCCTAGGGGAAAATATAGGTATTTTTTTTAAAAAAGCAACAAGTTTGTTACAGCCTCTTGCCACAAATGTAATGTACACTTTTTGGTTCTTCTTTCTGGGTATATTTTTGTAATGAGATGTAAAGAATAAGGAATTATCTTCTATCTTACTGTTTCTTTTTTCCTTATATGTTAATAAGAAGAGGATAAAAAGTCTCATAGCCAGAAAAATACAAAGTCCTGGACAAATTAGTGGTCTTAAGTAAGTGAACAGAACATTTGGCCAACACTTATTTTTTCATACAGGCACATTTTACTTACAGATGGGCCTATTAATGAGCCTCTGCCTTATCTATGGATCTTTCTATCTTGTCTATGGGTTCTTCTTGAAAACGGCCCACAAACTGAAGAAAGAAAATAATATTGTGTTGGCTTGAAGGAGAATGGAGAAAAGCTTCTCAAAGTGTATGGACTATGAAAATATTTTCCATACCGTTTGTGAACTCCTTTTGAAAAAGTTACTTGAAAATACACTCCATCAAAAGAAAAAAATAATGAATTCTAAAAAAAAGGAAGATATGGGATTCAAAAAGTTCTTCTAACTCAGTAGAGCAGTGAAAAGAAACTAATTTTTGTAAATTATAACAGGAAGTCAGAGGACTTTTAAAAGAATATTTATAATAAGAAAATGAACATATTTTACCAAATACTGAGTGAGTAAACCAGTCCATTCTGAAGGAGATCAGCCCTGGGATTTCTTTGGAAGGAATGATGCTAAAGCTGAAACTCCAGTACTTTGGCCACCTCATGTGAAGAGTTGACTCATTGGAAAAGACCCTGATGCTGGGAGGGATTGGGGGCAGGAGGAGAAGGGGACGACAGAGGATGAGATGGCTGGATGGCATCACTGACTCAATGGACATGAGTCTGGGTGAACTACGGGAGTTGGTGATGGACAGGGAGGCTTGGCGTGCTGCAATTCATGGGGTCGCAAAGAAGTCGGACACGACTGAGCGACTGAACTGAACTGAAGTGACTGAAATGAGTAATCACAGTGTTAGGAATAAAGATACATGTGTCCTGTGTCCTTTTTGTCAAGAAATAATAAAGGTAGCTAAAACTCCAGGAAATCCAAAAGCTGTATAAGAAAGTTACAATTCAAGCTGAAATGTATCAGGATTTTGAGAAATGGAGAGTAAAGAAAGAGACTATTTGGTTGGAACACTAGGTAATTCTTTGTTAAGCAATACAGGTTTGTGACATAGAATTACCTTTTGACTGAGTGACTTCACTTTCACTTTTCACTTGCATGCATTGGAGAAGGAAATGGCAACCCACTCCAGTGTTCTTTTTTTTTTTTTAATTAAAAAAAAATTATACATGTGTTCCCCATCCTGAACCCTCTTCCCTCCTCCCTCCCCATACCATCCCTCTGGGTCGTCCCAGTGCACCAGCCCCAAGCATCCAGCATCGTGCATTGAACCTGGACTGGCATCTCGTTTCATACATGACATTTCACATGTTTCAATGCCATTCTCCCAAATCCTCCCACCCTCTTCCTCTCCCACAGAGTCCATAAGCCTGTTCTATACATCAGTGTCTCTTTTG
This sequence comes from Bos indicus x Bos taurus, assembly GCF_003369695.1. NCBI lineage: Eukaryota > Metazoa > Chordata > Mammalia > Artiodactyla > Bovidae > Bos > Bos indicus x Bos taurus. Next base: position 111,905,887 of record NC_040079.1, read on the forward strand.
CCGTCTCGTATACAGGGTTATCGTTACCATCTTTCTAAATTCCATATATATGCGTTACTATACTGTATTGGTGTTTGTCCTTCTGGCTTACTTCACTCTGTATAATAGGCTCCAGTTTCATCCACCTCATTAGAACTGATTCAAATGTATTCTTTTTAATGGCTGAGTAATACTCCATTGTGTACATGTACCACAGCTTTCTTATCCATTCATCTGCTGATGGACATCTAGGTTGTTTCCATGTCCTGGCTATTATAAACAGTGCTGCGATGAACATTGGGGTACACGTGTCTCTTTCCCTTCTGGTTTCCTCAGTGTGTATGCCCAGCAGTGGGATTGCTGGATCATAAGGCAGTTCTATTTCCAGGTTTTTAAGGAATCTCCACACTGTTCTCCATAGTGGCTGTACTAGTTTGCATTCCCACCAACAGTGTAAGAGGGTTCCCTTTTCTCCACACCCTCTCCAGCATTTATTATTTGTAGACTTTTGGATCACAGCCATTCTGACTGGTGTGAAATGGTATCTCATAGTGGTTTTGATTTGCATTTCTCTGATAATGAGTGATGTTGAGCATCTTTTCATGTGTTTGTTAGCCATCTGTATGTCTTCTTTGGAGAAATGTCTATTTAGATCTTTGGCCCATTTTTTGATTAGGTCATTTATTTTTCTAGAGTTGAGCTGTAGGAGTTGCTTGTATATTTTTGAGATTAGTTGTTTGTCAGTTGCTTCATTTGCTATTATTTTCTCCCATTCTGAAGGCTGTCTTTTCACCTTGCTAATAGTTTCCTTTGATGTGCAGAAGCTTTTAAGTTTAATTAGGTCCCATTTGTTTATTTTTGCTTTTATTTCCAATATTCTGGGAGGTGGGTCATAGAGGATCCTGCTGTGATGTATGTCAGAGTGTTTTGCCTATGTTCTCCTCTAGGAGTTTTATAGTTTCTGGTCTTACATTGAGATCTTTAATCCATTTTGAGTTTATTTTTGTATATGGTGTTAGAAAGTGTTCTAGTTTCATTCTTTTACAAGTGGTTGACCAGATTTCCCAGCACCACTTGTTAAAGAGATTGTCTTTAATCCATTGTATATTCTTGCCTCCTTTGTCAAAGATAAGGTGTCCATATGTGCGTGGATTTATCTCTGGGCTTTCTATTTTGTTCCATTGATCTATATTTCTGTCTTTGTGCCAGTACCATACTGTCTTGATAACTGTGGCTTTGTAGTAGAGCCTGAAGTCAGGTAGGTTGATTCCTCCAGTTCCATTTTTCTTTCTCAAGATCGCTTTGGCTATTCAAGGTTTTTTGTATTTCCATACAAATTGTGAAATTATTTGTTCTACCTCTGTGAAGAATACTGTTGGTAGCTTGATAGGGATTGCGTTGAATCTATAAATTGCTTTGGGTAGTATACTCATTTTCACTATATTGATTCTTCCAATCCATGAACATGGTATATTTCTCCATCTATTAGTGTCCTCTTTGATTTCTTTCACCAGTGTTTTATAGTTTTCTATATATAGGTCTTTAGTTTCTTTAGGTAGATATATTCCTAAGTATTTTATTCTTTCCGTTGCAATGGTGAATGGAATTGTTTCCTTAATTTCTCTTTCTGTTTTCTCATTATTAGTGTATAGGAATGCAAGGGATTTCTGTGTGTTGATTTTATATCCTGCAACTTTACTATAATCATTGATTAGTTCTAGTAATTTTCTGGTGGAGTCTTTAGGGTTTTCTATGTAGAGGATCATGTCATCTGCAAATAGTGAGAGTTTTACTTCTTCTTTTCCAATTTGGATTCCTTTTATTTCTTTTTCTGCTCTGATTGCTGTGGTCAAAACTTCCAAAACTATATTGAATAGTAATGGTGAAAGTGGGCACCCTTGTCTTGTTCCTGACTTTAGAGGAAATGCTTTCAATTTTTCACCATTGAGGATAATGTTTGCTGTGGGTTTGTCATATATAGCTTTTATTATGTTGAGGTATGTTCCTTCTATTCCTGCTTTCTGGAGAGTTTTTATCATAAATGGATGTTGAATTTTGTCAAAGGCTTTCTCTGCATCTATTGAGATAATCATATGGTTTTTGTTTTTAAATTTGTTAATGTGGTGTATTACATTGATTGATTTGCGGATATTGAAGAATCCTTGCATCCCTGGGATAAAGCCCACTTGGTCATGGTGTATGATCTTTTTAATGTGTTGTTGGATTCTGATTGCTAGAATTTTGTTTAGGATTTTTGCATCTATGTTCATCAGTGATATTGGCCTGTAGTTTTCTTTTTTTGTGGGATCTTTGTCAGGTTTTGGTATTAGGGTGATGGTGGCCTCATAGAATGAGTTTGGAAGTTTACCTTCCTCTGCAATTTTCTGGAAGAGTTTGAGCAGGATAGGTGTTAGCTCTTCTCTAAATTTTTGGTAGAATTCAGCTGTGAAGCCGTCTGGACTTGGGCTTTTGTTTGCTGGAAGATTTTTGATTACAGTTTCAATTTCCGTGCTTGTGATGGGTCTGTTAAGGTTTTCTATTTCTTCCTGGTCGAGTTTTGGAAAGTTGTACTTTTCTAAGAATTTGTCCATTTCTTCCTCGTTGTCCATTTTATTGGCATATAATTGTTGATAATAGTCTCTTATGATCCTTTGTATTTCTGTGTTGTCTGTTGTGATCTCTGCATTTTCGTTTCTAATTTTATTGATTTCATTTTTCTCCCTTTGTTTCTTGATGAGTCTGGCTAATGGTTTATCAATTTTATTTATCCTTTCAAAGAACCAGCTTTTGGCTTTGTTGATTTTTGCTATGGTCTCTTTTGTTTCTTTTGCATTTATTTCTGCTCTAATGTTTAAGATTTCTTTCCTTCTACTAACCCTGGGGTTCTTCATTTCTTCCTTTTCTAGTTGCTTTAGGTGTAGAGTTAGGTTATTTATTTGACTTTTTTCTTGTTTCTTGAGATGTGCCTGTATTGCTATGAACTTTCCCCTTAGGACTGCTTTTACAGTGTCCCACAGGTTTTGGGTTGTTGTGTTTTCATTTTCATTCGTTTCTATGCAAATTTTGATTTCTTCTGTGATTTGTTGGTTATTCAGCAGGGTGTTGTTCATCCTCCATATGTTGGAATTTTTAATAGTTTTTCTCCTGTAATTGAGATCTAATCTTACTGCATTGTGGTCAGAAAAGATGCTTGGAATGATTTCTATTTTTTTGAATTTACCAAGGCTAGCTTTATGGCCCAGGATGTGATCTATCCTGGAGAAGGTTCCATGTGCGCTTGAGAAAAAGGTGAAGTTTATTGTTTTGGGATGAAATGTCCTATAGATATCAATTAGGTCTAACTGGTCTATTGTATCGTTTAAAGTTTGTGTTTCCTTGTTAATTTTCTGTTTAGTTGATCTATCCATAGGTGTGAGTGGGGTATTAAAGTCTCCCACTATTATTGTGTTATTGTTGATTTCTCCTTTCATACTTGTTAGCATTTGTCTTACATACGGCGGTGCTCCCGTGTTGGGTGCATATATATTTATAATTGTTATATCTTCTTCTTGGATTGATCCTTTGATCATTATGTAGTGACCTTCTTTGTCTCTTTTCACAGCCTTTGTTTTAAAGTCTATTTTATCTGATATGAGTATTGCTACTCCTGCTTTCTTTTGGTCCCTATTTGCATGGAAAATCTTTTTCCAGCCCTTCACTTTCAGTCTGTATGTGTCCCCTGTTTTGAGATGGGTCTCTTGTAGACAACATATGTAGGGGTCTTGTTTTTATATCCATTCAGCCAGTCTTTGTCTTTTGGTTGGGGCATTCAACCCATTTACGTTTAAGGTAATTACTGATAAGTATGATCCCGTTGCCATTTACTTTATTGTTTGGGGTTCGAATTTATACACCATTTTTGTGTTTCCTGTCTAGAGAATATCCTTTAGTATTTGTTGGAGAGCTGGTTTGGTGGTGCAGAATTCTCTCAGCTTTTGCTTGTCTGAGAAGCTTTTGATTTCTCCTTCATACTTGAATGAAATCCTTGCTGGGTACAATAATCTGGGCTGTAGGTTATTTTCTTTCATAATTTTAAGTATGTCTTGCCATTCCCTCCTGGCTTGAAGAGTTTCTATTGAAAGATCAGCTGTTATCCTTATGGGAATTCCCTTGTGTGTTATTTGTTGTTTTTCCCTTGCTGCTTTTAATATTTGTTCTTTGTGTTTGATCTTTGTTAATTTGATTAATATGTGTCTTGGGGTGTTTCGCCTTGGGTTTATCCTGTTTGGGATTCTCTGGGTTTCTTGGACTTGGGTGATGATTTCCTTCCCCAGTTTAGGGAAGTTTTCAACTATTATCTCCTCAAGTATTTTCTCATGGTCTTTCTTTTTGTCTTCTTCTTCTGGAACCCCTATGATTCGAATGTTGTAGCGTTTAATATTGTCCTGGAGGTCTCTGAGATTGTCCTCATTTCTTTTAATTCATTTTTCTTTTATTCTCTCTGATTCATTTATTTCTACCATTCTATCTTCTAATTCACTAATCCTATCTTCTGCCTCTGTTATTCTACTATTTGTTGCCTCCAGAGTGTTTTTAATTTCATTTATTGCATTATTCATTATATATTGACTCTTTTTTATTTCTTCTAGGTCCTTGTTAAACCTTTCTTGCATCTTCTCAATCCTTGTCTCCAGGCTATTTATCTGTGATTCCATTTTAATTTCAAGATTTTGGATCAATTTCACTATCATTATTTGGAATTCTTTATCAGGTAGATTCCCTATCTCTTCCTCTTTTGTTTGGTTTGGTGGGCATTTATCCTGTTCCTTTATCTGCTGGCTATTCCTCTGTCTCTTCATCTTGTTTAAATTGCTGAGTTTGGGGTGTCCTTTCTGTATTCTGGCAGTTTGTGGAGTTCTCTTTATTGTGGCTTTTCCTCGCTGTGTGTGGGTTTGTACAGGTGGCTTGTCAAGGTTTCCTGGTTAGGGAAGCTTGTGTCGGTGTTCTGATGGGTGGAGCTGTATTTCTTCTCTTTGTTCAGTCGCGCTGTGGGGAGGGAGGGAGGGATGCTGCAAACAACACTGGCGTGCGCTCGCAGTGCCTCAGCCACACTGGGTCTGCCCCCGCTCACGGCGCGTGTAGCCTCCCTGCCCACACTGCTCGGGCTCTAGGTTGTTCCGCCGGGAACAATCCGAGGCTGGCCCTGGGTTGCATGTACCTCCCAGGTCCAAGCCGCTCAGGTTCAGGCACTCGGGTAGTCCTCAGAGGCGCAGACTCAGTTGGGCCTGAGTTTTGTGCTCTTCCCAGGTCCAAGCAGCTCAAGTGATGAGGTGTTTGGCGAGCGCCAATGCTGCGACTTATCGCCTCCCCGCCACTCGGTTATCTGGGTGTAAAACCGGCGCACCTTCTCAGGCAGATGTTAACCGTCCAGACCCCCAAAAAGTTTTAGTTAGCAAAGAAGCCTGCTTACAGTTTTATAAATAATGTCTCTCTGGGGCTGCGATTGCCCCCTTCTGGCTCTGGCTGCCTGTCACCGGAGGGGGAAGGTCTGCAGCCGGCTATCTCTGTTCAATTCTTTGTTCGGTGCGCGGGCCTGGCGGTGTCTTAGGTTGGGCTGGCTTTTCGCGTGGTAGATATCCCACAGTCTGGTTTGCTAGCCCAAATTATTTCGCTCAGATAGTGCTCAGGGTATTCAGGCCAGATTCTTACTCTAAGCGATGCAGCCCGCGCTGCGCCTCCCTGCCCAGCCCCCGCTTGCTAATGGCGCATGCAGGCGTCTGCCCACTCCAGTGTTCTTGCCTGGAGAATCCCAGGGACGGGGAAGCCTGGTGGGCTGCCGTCCATGGGGTCGCACAGAGTCAGACACGACTGAAGTGACTTAGCATAGCATAGCATATTTCCACTTCAGTTCTTTCCTAAACATTATTTGCACAATCACAATGTGTTTTATTCTTTTTAATAGTTAAAAAAAATTTAGATTCAAATTATAGAGTAAGTATTTCAAGATATAAATAAAGTTACAGAACAGAATGCAAATACTATACACTGAAAAAAGTCAAATGAGTGAGAAAGCTTACTGAATTTAGGAGTTAGAGAGAGAAGAAGACAAATAGAAGGAAACAGGTTTCCAGTTTTTCTGATCTTAATTAACAGGAAAAGTATTGATAGGTAGAGAAATAGAGGGCTAAGTAGATTACTCAAAGTAAAAAAGATGGCCAACAGAAGAAATATTAGGCATCTTAACAGCTAGTAGTAACAAGGATAGTTAAAATTCTAAAATAGCAAAATAATAATATCCTGTAACAGTGAAAAACAAAAAGAAATATGGATCGTGCAAGATACATTTTTCAGTTTTCATGATGGGGAGCAGGTAGATAATATCTCAAGTCAATAAATCATGAAAAAGAGAAAAAGCCATATTGTTCAAAGACTTGGAGTTAACCAAAAGAAGAACCACAAATAGAATCACACTAAAAGGATTGCTTTTGGAGAGGAGGTGTCAGAGGTGGAGTGGGGAGTGGGAAAATTAAACTTTTTATTTGACAATTTTCTGTACTTTTTGAAAAAGTGATGTGCCCTTATCATATGGATACATGTATTATTTTTATTACATGAAAAAGATAAACCATTCCTTGATTACTAGCTCATTCTCTTCAGTGATATTATCCCAAAGTGTTTTCTTACTAAGGATAAAATGAACATACCTCTGTAGGTAATATTGATAAATGCAGAATTGACAAATGAACGCTATAACCATGATTGCAAGGAGTAGAAGCATCAGGAATCCAAACATGTCAACTGAAATGAATGAAAAGAACTATATTTTAAGCCGATAGAAGGTTAATTTCTCATAGTTTCATCATTTCTATTACCACGCAGTCTAATTCTTAAATACAAATTCACAGGTCATTGTTAAAAATTATACAGTACCATACATTATACACTCCAATAAAACCATCTTTAACGCAATCGTCACTAACATCTGAAAATAATCTGGGTTGCTAAAAAATGTTCTTTATCTCCCTGGTGGCTCAGACAGTAAAGAATCAGCCTGCAGTGCAGGACACCTGGTTTGATCCCGGGGTTGGGAAGACTCCCTGGAGAAGAGAATGGCAACCCATTCCAGTATTCTTGCCTGGAGAATTCCACGGACAGAGGAGGCTGGGAGGCTACAGTCCATCATGTCAGAGAGTCAGACGCGACTGAATGACCGACAGTACTTTCATCTCTAGATTGGTAAACCATTAGGCCACTAGCTTATTTTTTTCCTTTATCTCTAAACTCATTCCCAGGCGATATCTCAACAGAAAAAAAAAAAAAAATCCTTCAGGCTACTATTTCTGTACAAATACAAATAGTGGGTAGTGGGGGATGGTTTATTGTTTGAGTTTCAAGAGTTCCTTATCAAAAAGACAAGCAACATTTGCTGGGAAATCAGATCTCCAGCACTTGGAAACTTTATCTCCTCTCAATACTATTTAATTTATCAGCCTGGTGTACCTGAAAAATGAAACCAGAGGGCAGAAGATGAAGTAGGAGCCTAGGGGTTCCCCATTCATACTAAATACACAAAGTGTCACTCACTCATATCAGCTCTTTGCAACAAACAATTATGAATTCAATTTACCTGATGGTATCTTAAGAAAACATGGGTTTGTGAGAAAAATTTGTAATCTTTCACTTTAATTTAAAAAAATACAATATTACAGATATAATTTAAAGATTCTTTGATGATTGAGATGAGTTTAGTTCTAGGGAATCATTCTTTTTGATTGGCAATTCTCAGTATTAAACACATTAGCTGAGAAAATATAAATTATAATAACACCACTGGGATCAGTATGTCCTCATCCCCAGGATTGGCTTATAAGAAACTCCTGGAGTTCCTAAAGCAACTTAAGAACACAATCCTCCTTTCACTGAGTTATAGTCATTGTATATAGGAGTATTTTAGGGATGAAATTTGAAGTATTTAACAATTGGTAAGGTAAGCTGACAGAGAAGGCAATGGCACCCCACTCCAGTACTCCTGCCTGGAAAATCCCATGGATGGAGGAGCCTGGTGGGCTGCAGTCCATGGGGTCGCTGAGGGTCGGACACAACTGAGCAACTTCACTTTCACTTTTCACTTTCATGCATTGGAGAAGGAAATGGCAACCCACTCCAATGTTCTTGCCTGGAGAATTCCAGGGACGGGGGAGCCTGCTGGGCTGCTGTCTATGGGATTGCACAGAGTCGGACACGACTGAAGCGACTTAGCAGCAGCAAGGTAAGCTGAACTCCAGTACTTCGGCCACCTCATGCGAAGAGTTGACTCATTGGAAAAGACCCTGATGCTGGGAGGGATTAGGGGCAGGAGGAGAAGGGGACGACAGAGGATGAGATGGCTGGATGGCATCACTGACTCGATGGACGTGAGTGTGGGTGAACTCCGGGAGTTGGTGATGGACAGGGAGGCCTGGCGTGCTGCGATTCATGGGGTCGCAAAGAGTCGGACATGACCGAGCGACTGAACTGAACTGAACTGAACTGAACTGAAGGTAAGGCACCCACCAATCAGAATAAAGGTTGACCTAGTTTGGAAGCTAGTTTGGAGAAGGAAATGGCAACCCATTCCAGTGTTCTTGCCTGGAGAATCCCAGGGACAGGGGAGCCTGATGGGCTGCTGTCTATGGGGTCGCACAGTCGGACACGACTGAAGCGACTTAGCAGCAGTAATTTGGAAGCTGGCTGGAAGCAATGAAGGGAAACAGAACTGAACTGATTTGCTGTATTTTAATAAAGTAAATATAATAATTTTTCAACTTTAGCAAATCAGTAGTGTTTGCAAGTCTGTTATTAAAAAGTGCATAAAAATTCAAATAAGGACAACTCACCTTGACAGTTTAACCAAAATGAACAACTGACAGGACACTCAGAATTTGGAAAACAAATTTTTTTGCAAGCCTTTTCTTCACTGCACCAAAAACACTGTTTGGAAGGAAAAAAAAAGTATAATAATCACAATCTCAGTAAGTTTCTGGTACTAGTTTGATAAGTATTCAATTTATAACAGCCATCATCATCATATTATTATTATTATTTGTAGTTGATGCTGCTGGTGGTCTGCTCAGATCTGCTTTACCAGGCCCAAACACACAAACCCAGCTGCAGTGTGTGGTGACAGACAGTGGCTCAAGCTGCCCTTTTTCTTGCATTGTCCTCATGGATAGGTACCAACTTGCCTCTGAGGTTACTTCCACCTCCATCAGTAACTGACAGGTATGTTGTGTTGTTGCATGGGTGTGCTCAGTCACATCCAACTCTTTGTGACCCCATGGACTGTAGCCTGTCAGGCTTTTCTGTCCATGGGATTCTCCAGGCAAGAATACTGGAGTGGGTCGCCATGCTCTCCTCCAGGGGATCTTCCCGACCCAGGGATCAAACTCATGTCTTCTGCATCTCCTGCATTGGCAGGTGGACTCCTCATCACTTGAGCCACTGTGCGTTGCCAACTGACAGGTACACGGGGTTCTGAGTGATGGGTTTGCTTGCCTCAAGGCAGGCACCAATCTGCTATATAACCTTTTGCCCCAGAGCTGCCCAGGGTTCAGGCCAAGTATAGGCTTTGGCCAAGATCACATCTTAGCTTGGCTCTTGTCCCTTAGTTTCTCTGAGTCCCTTACTCCTTCATATTAATAATTTTGCTGAACAGCAGTCACTCAAGGAATCACATGTTCCTGGATTCTTTCTCAGGCTTTGTGGTTGTTAGATTGTGTGAGTGTATTCAGTCACGTCTGACTCCTTTCGACCCCATGAACTGTAGCCCACCAGGCTCCTCTGTCCATGGGATTCTCCAGGCAAGAATACTGGAATGCCATTTCCTCCTCCAGGGCATCTTCCCAACCCACAGATCAAACCTGAGTCTCTTGCATCTCTTGCATTGATTGGCACATGAATTTTTACCACTGAGCCACGTGGGAAGCCCTAGTGAACTAACACATTACTTCACAGAGCATTAATAAGGATTTCAGTAGATAGGTTGCTTTTTGGCCCCTTTCTCGAACACTCTTTCCTATTCCCCTTGTCTGCAGCACTCTCACTTTCCTCTGGGGATTCCTCTTCTACTATACATGGGCCTGGAGGTGCTGTCAACCAGCCTTGCCTTGGCCCTTCCCCTTTTTGTTCTCTGGTGGTTGATGATCATTCGTAAATAGGAAAGCTGAATTCTAAGTCCCTTGTTGAAGTAAGTAAAAGCAAGGTATAACGGTGGCAACCACTGATGGGAGATTAGACCAGAATCTAGAAGAATAAAAAGAAAAAAAAAGATAAGGACAGCAGAGTGGTAAAAATGGCTGTCACTTACATAAGGCTTACCACGTGACAGGCACTATTCTGAGCCCTGTATATGTATTAAGTCACTTCACACTCACGACAACCCTATAAGCTATGGACTGCTATGTCCACTTTATAGAGGAGCAGAAGGTGGCACAGAGCAGTCCAGCAACTCACATGAAGTCACACATCTAGTAAATAGGGAAGCGTAGGTTCTAACGCAACCAATCTGATTCTATGCTGGTAACCAATCCTATGAGACTGCTCCCAGACCCCTCCCAATCTCCTCCTGCTGGATATCCTGAGACCAGCAGGATATACATTCCAATGTAAAAAGTCACTCCTTAGATGGCAACCCACTCCAGTATTCTTGCCTGGGAAATTCCATGGACAGAGGCGCCTGGAGGGCTACACTCCATGGACTCCCAAAGAGTAGGACACAACTGAACAACGAACACTTTTCAGACACTTCCTGAGAACAAGAGATACATCACAGGTCAGCTTTCGTTTCGTGTTAGCCAAGATCAAAGGTCAAGTGAAGGTAAGTTTCAGATTGAAATCATTTAGGCTAAATGGGTCCTGTCCTCTTGGACTTTTGCTTAAAGACTGGAACTTCAAGGTCAAGGGCTAGAATCAAAGATTACACTGTGGAGACTTCAGGCCTTGGTCATTAGATCTTGAAGTTTCTAAGTTCATGCCATCTAGCAGGGTTTTTGTTTTGTTTGGGCTGAGCTGCGTCTTCATCATGCTGCACAGGTTTCTATTCTGGTGGCTTCTCTGGTTGTGGTGCACGGGTTCCAGGGCAACCCAGCAGTTGTAGCACAGGGGCTTATTTCCTCGGCGGCATGTGGGATCTTCCTGGACCAGGGATCGAACCCATGTCTCCTGCATTGTCAGGCAGATTCTTAAATGCTGGACCATCAGGGCAGCTCTAGCAGGGTTTTATGGGACATGAGTTGCCAGGAAAAACCTGAACTTGTCAGAGAGGAGCTTGTGGTCACTCAGCACCAGGCTGGTGCCCTGGCCCCGGACACCAGGTTCACAGCATGTGAGCTTCTAAGGCAGTGCAGCCCCCAGAAGAGACTTTCTCCCCTGCCCCTCTCTTTGATAGGAGCTTAGGGAACAGTGGAAGAGGGAGCTGCTTTGCAGGTTGAGCTGGGGGGTCGAGGGTGGCGGGGTGGGCGGCAGCCAGACTGGGTGATCAATAACTTACTGCCTGGTCAGGGAAATTCCACGGAATATCTGCACATTTCCCTGAGATTCCAAAGTTACAGCTGGGTGGGAGTGGGAGGCAATAACTGACAATGATTCTGAATAATTCCAATTTTACTTGAGGGCTAGATGCATTTTGCCAGGAGAATTTTTTAAAATGTAGGGATGAGGAAAATAGAATATGTGCCTCCTAAAGGTCAAAGGATGAAACAGGTGCCTAAAATAGTTTCTTTGTTTCCTCTCTGTCTGCCTAGACTTCTTCACCACCCTGCTTCCTCTGCTAACCGTACCCTCTTTCCTTTGTGGAGCTCTTCCCCAACTTTTTGGGGTGCTACAGCAATCAGCCAGCTTCGCTCCACCACTTTCTTCCTACTGGAATCACCGGATGCGGGTGATGGCACCCAGAGCAGCCGGTTCCTCTGGCCCAGTAACTAGTGCTGAACCAGACAGGAGAGACAAGTAGGTCGATCAGAATCTTCCGGGGAATTGTATAGACATTGGGAGAGATCTGCTAAGAGCCTGCCTCTTCCCCGGCTCTCTGGAATGTTCATTCACCATAGAACACAATGAGGTCAGTGGCTCAGTGGTAAAGAACCCGCCTGCAGTGCAGGAGACACAGGAGACTTGGGTTCGATTCCTGGGTTGGGAAGATCCCCTGGAGGAGGGCATGGCAACCCAAACCAGTATTCTTGCCTGGAGACTCCCATGGACAGAGGACCCTGGCGGGCTACAGTCCATAGCATGGCAGAGTCAGACATGACTGAAGCGACTGAGTACATCCAGAGGGAGGCAGAGCTGGGGGATAAAAAGAAAGAGAGGAAATGTGAATAACAGCCTTTTAGACTCAGCTGTGTGTAAAGTCAAGGCCACCCTGGACTTACCAGTTTTGTGAGTCAATATATTCTCTTTTGATTAAATTAGTTTGAGCTGGGTCACTTATCACAAAAAGATCTAATTCCTTAACTGAGGCTAAAAAGTCTTCAAAGAGCAGAACTTCAAATTACCCAGAAGAACTGTAGAATATATTCAACCTCTCTAAATTACTAATGCATAATTTAGGACAAATTACAGGATTTTTTTTTCCTGTAGCTAAGGAAGATGACCTGTATAAACACAAAGCCATGCCAACCAGAGACCCTTCAGAGAGTGACAAGTGAGAAGTCAGCTAACAGACTTTAGACTGATGGATAATATCATTAGAATGGAAAAAAATGCAGAGAGGAGAAAGGTACTTATTGTGCAAAGAGGGATTTCATAGTAGTGGACATAGAGAGGATAAAGAGTATTTACTAATTATTTAAGGCCAAGCGTTAGAGATAATAGAGGTTAGATTACACTGATATAAATAGCATTGTTTTCTATAATTTTATTCTTTTATTTACTTTTGACTGTACTGGGTCTTTATTGCTGCATAGGCTTTTCTCTGGTTTTGGTGAACGGGAGCTACTCCAGTCGCAGTGCTCAGGTTTCTCATTGTGGTGACTTTTCACAGTCTCTGGGGGTGCGTGGGCTCAGTAATTGTGGCTCCCAGGCTCTAGAGCACAGGCTCAATAGTTGTGGTGCAGGGTTAGTTGCTCCGTGGCATGTGGGATCTTCCCGCATCAGGGATTGAATCTGGGTGTCTCCTGCATAGGCAGGCAGATTCTTTACCACTGGGGGTTGGCAAGGAAGCCCTAAAGTATTGTTTTCTAGAGGCTGAAATTTTAACTAGCAGATACAATATGTCCACTCTATTTAAAAAAAAAATGTCTCTAAGTGGAAAAATATAATTTTGAAAGGAGTGGAACAGATAATAAATGTGATAGTAGTTCATAAGAGAAAGTAGTCACTCCTAGTTGATTAACTATATAAGATTTCTTTCAGAAAATAGGAAGAGTTTGTCTGAGTTTTGAAGAATAGGTAAAAATCTATATAGGAAGGGAGGGCTTTAGACACAGAAGCTATGGTAGAATAAAGAACAGGTTTCAGCAATAAATGCTGGAGAGGGTGCAGAGAAAAGGGAACCCTCTTACACTGTTGGTGGGAATGCAAACTAGTACAGCCACTATGGAGAACAGTGTGGAGATTCCTTAAAATACTGGAAATAGAACTGCCAGCAATCCCACTGCTGGGCATACACATTGAGGAAATCAGAATTGAAAGAGACACGTGTACCCCAATGTTCATCACAGCACTATTTACAATAGCCAGGACATGGAAGCAACCTAGATGTCCGTCAGCAGACGAATGGATAAGAAAGCTGTGGTACATATACACAATGGAGTATTACTCAGCCATTAAAAAGAATGCATTTGAATCAGTTCTGATGAGGTGGATGAAACTGGAACTTATTATACAGAGTGAAATAAGCCAGAAAGAAAAACACCAATATAGTATACTAATGCATATATATGGAATTTAAAAGATGGTAACGATGACCCTATATGCGAGACAGCAAAAGACACACAGATGTAAAGAACAGTCTTTTGGACTCTGTAGGAGAGGGCGAGGGTGGGATGATTTGAGAGGGTAGCGTTGAAACGTGTATATTATCACATGTGAGGCGGATTGCTGGTCCAGGTTCTATGCATTGAGACAGGGTACTCAGGGCTGGTGCACTGGGATGACCCTAGAGGATGGGATGAGGAGGGAGATGGGAAGGGGATTCTGGATAGGGAACACAAGTGAGTCCGTGGCTGATTCATGTTGACATTTGGCAAAAACCACTACACTATTGTAAAGTAATTAGCCTCCAATTAATAATAATAAAAAAAAGAACAGGTTTCAGGCTTCCCTGGTGGTTCAGTGGTAAAGAATTTGCCTGCCTGTGCAGGAAACACAGGTTCGATCTCTGATCCAGGAAGATCCCACATGCCTGAGAGCAGCTAAGCCCCTGCACCACAACTGCTGAGCCCGGGAGCCTAGAGCTCACAGCGTCAAGGGCTCTGCAGAGCCCATGTGCCACAACTGCTGAGAGCCCCAACGCCCTGGAGCCTGTGCTCCACAACAGGAGAAGCCAGCATAGGGTGAAGCCTGAGCGCCACCACGAGACCGTAGCCCGTGCGCTCCACAACCAAAGAGAAGCCCAAGCAGCAACGGAGGCCCAGCACAGCCCAAGACAAACCACTAAAGTTATGTATACAAAAGGAAAGGCTTCCATAGTGGTGGGAGTGAGATTTGTCATCGTGGGATTTTGTGGAATTATTGGGAAAGGCAAACTTTTCTCAAGTGGAGATGGACTTTGAACCAGACTAAAGAGTGTGTTTTTTCTTTTCTTTTTAAAAATTGAATTATACTCTGTGGGAGAGGGCGAGGGTGGGACGATTTGGGAGAATGGCATTGAAACATGTATATTATCATAAGTGAAACAGACCGCCAGTCCAGGCCAATGCATGATACAGGATGCTTGGGGCTGGTGCACTGGGATGACTCTGAGGGATGGGATGGGGAGGGAGGTGGGAGGGGGGTTCAGGATGGGGAACACATGTCCCCCGTGGCGGAGTCATGTCAACGTATGGCAAAACCACTACAGTATTATAAAGTAATTAGCTTCCAATTAAAATAAATAAATTTATATTTAAAAATAATAAATAAAATTGAATTATAATTTTTTCAAACAAAAATTATTTTGCTTTTGAAGTATAATTTTCTAGAAGGAAGTACATGTTCACACTAAGTTTTTCCTTTATTTCTAGGTTCTCAAGGAATGGTGTGAAATGCAGAAATACATCTTAATAACTGTGACCAGTCATTCCTATTATTAAAGAACTGTGTAAATGAAGTTTGGTATACCTTTTAGACTACAACTGTAAATTACATGACTTTATAATACTCCCAAGACAATTTCTTCATATAAAAGTTAACTTACTTTCTTTCTGTTTATACATGATTGACAATCATTCTCTGCAGTACATTCTGAAAAAAAAATTAAGTACAAAAATATAAATATTTTTGTTGCTTGATTTTAGATAAAATGCATTTTGTTAAGTCATTCCTGTTTCATGGCAAATGTATCCATACCTGGAGCATTTTCCTTTATTATTTTCATAAGTCTAGACACTTTCTCATTGATACTATTTAAACCCTAACTCCTTACCTTCTCCTCTTAAACTCAGAAAAAAATGAGATAGCACCATCCAACTTTGATGAGACAAGTAAAGTTCTAAAAAATAACCTCCCTCTCCTACACTAACTCCCTGGTCCCACCAGACATCGAAGGCTACGCCTCTGAAGCAAATTGGACTAATCCCACACTGCACTCACCGATCCAGGGAAAAGGAATCTGACAAAGTCAGACCAATCAGAAGCCTCCTTCCATGATTTACAGATTGGAACTTGAGGGTTAGAGATCTCCAATTCTTCAAAATTTTAAATAGGGTTTTTATCTTTGTGTAATTATAAAAGTGATACATATTCAATATAAGAAATAAGGATACATAAAAATCAAAAGTCAGCTGAAATCCCACCATCCAGAGAAATTCTGATGCTTCATCTTATTTTAAACAAATTATCACCATGATCTAAATTTGAATTTTGCCATCATTACAGAGGACTGCAACCATTAAATCTTAAATTTTTAAATACTTAAAAATCTTAAATCTAGTCAGAGACTAGAATCTTCTCTCCTTTCCTCTCGTTTGCATTTTGGCATGACTCAGACCTTTACTTTTCATGACGTTTCCATCGTTTTCCAAATCTATTTGCTCCTTATGGCCTCATTCCTTTCTCTGCAGCCTGCACTTCAGGTCAGGGAATGAGCTGATCTGGGTCCATCTTAGAGATTTAGACGAAGTATTTGTAGAACTAACCAGTGGTCCTTCTTGTAGTCTTTCTTCCTATTACTGAAAAACCAATGAAGGGCAGCTGACCTACATGACCATCGGCTACATGAAGCAATGAGTTCTTTCCTTCTTTTCCTGTGTGCCTGAAGAAAGAGACACCAGCTATTTCCACAGCATTCTCAGGGCCAGATTCTCCCTGTACTCTAAAGACTGATTTTTGTGTGTATTTGTTTTCTATCTAGTCACTTCCGTCCTCCTGAATACATTTTCCTAATACCTGCAGCATCACTCTCTCCTAGTTCTCTTGGAATGTTTCTGGCCATTCTTGTTGAGTTTTTTGGTTGGTTCCATTTGCTTTAATTATGCCTAAAATGTTGCTATTCCATAAAGTTCCATCCTTGATCTTCTCTTCTTCTATGAGGGATCACAATTTCAAATACCTAGAGACGCCAGGCATCAAAATATATTATACTCCATATCAAAGCAAAAACTTTCTTTTTGATTGGCATTGCAAATAATAACTAAAAAACTGAACAACTGAATCTGACAAGTTTATCTAGGATGAGTAAAAATATTTTTGGAATCAAAATTTTTTGATAGGTAAGAGAAAAATTTAGGCAATGGATAACAAGATTTCATATATTACTATTACTATTCTCTAGACCACCTCTTTATATTTTATTTACTTTATTGATTTCTTATATAGGCATGTAAAGTGAGTCCATGGGGTTTTTAATTTGTTAAGTGCTTTTTAAAGTTTCTATCAGCTTTGGCTAGAAAGTAGTTCTATTTCATAGTTTATATTTCAAAATTATATTGTTAGGTGAATAAAGATTCATAATATATCATCTCCATGTGTTGAGCTGTATGTCAGTATGGAATATTGCTTATTATTCTCCTTAAATGTTTTTTATTTAAATTCTGTTTTATCTAACTATGTTGCTATACTTGCTTTATTTTTCATTAGCATTTTCAGTGTATATGTTATTTCATCAATTTATTGTTTGTTCCTTTATTTCCTCTAGTCACACCCTGCAGTCGCACCTGTTTCTGTTTCCTTAAAATTTTTTGAGATACGCTTTATATTCTTCTTTCTCTCATTGATTCATCAAGATCTACATTCTCCACCTATACAAGGATCTTAATGTGCTTTAACTTTCTTCCTTTCCCTTCCCACACCACTCCCCAGGAAGAAGTCATCTGGAATTTTAATAATTATTAGTTATCAATTATTATTAGACTATCAGTGCATTTACATTGCTACCAACTTGCAATCAATCATTTATAATTAATTCTGTTTCACTGGTTTCTTTGCTTACTACTCTTTTTTGAATCCCACATTTCCCCTTAGTTCATTTTCATTTTACTGAACAATATCCCTGGGCACACCTTTCTCAGAGAGGGTCTGTAGAGTGACAGAAGTCACTCTGACTATATATAAAATAGGTTATAACATAGGAGTCAGGTACCCAGGTGATAGAAAAGATTGAGAAATCTACCAGGAGGAAGACAGCGAAGACCCAGCTCACCCCAGATATCAGTACATGCTATGCTAGAGGGCAGAGGAAGGAGGCAGCTACCAGAAACCAATATAATAAGTATATGTAGAGTCTGCATGACAGATATTCTTGGTGCGTTCACCATTAGCAGAAATAAACAAATATATACTACAGAAATAAAGAGAAAACCTGCAAGCCTTGCCTCATTTTCAAATATGTAGCCTTCATTTTATTTTCTTTGAGAGACCTGACTTTTCATCTCATTCTGACTTTGAGATCTGTTTCTCCTTTGGTGGTTTCCTAGCTCAGCCCTTGTGGGGGAGATTGTCATCTGTTCCTTGAGTTATGCTTTCTTCTAGGACAGTTTATCTGTTTTTCTGCATGTGACCATACGTGTGTGCTCAGTCACTCAGTTGTGTCTGTTTGCAACCTCATGGACTGTACCCCACCATGCTCCTCTGCCCATGGAATTTTCCAGGCAAGAATACTAGAGAACAAGTTGCCATTTCCTCTTCCAGGGGATCTTCCCAATCGAGGACTCAAACCCACATCTCCTGCATGGTAGGCGGGTTCTTTGCCGTTGAGCCACCTGGGAAGCCCACGTGACCATGTGCTCCTTCACTATTTACTGTTAGCTGTGCAGTGTTTGCTTAGGTTCTATATTGTCCATTTTCACCTTACTAATGCTTTGACAGCTTCTTTCAGAACTTCCATGTGTGCTGACATAGTATAAGTGACATCTTGGCCACCTTACCACTGTCCTTGAAAATTTTCTTCTGACAAACTAGCTGTACCATATTTTATGGTGGCACTACTGGTAAAGAGTCCACCTGCAAATTCAGGAGATGCAAGAGATGCAGGTTTGATTCCAGGGTCAGGAAGAACCCCTGGAGTAGGAAATGGCAACCCATTTCAGTATTCTTGCCTGAAAAATTCCATGGACAGAGGAGCCTGGTGGACTATTGTCCATGGGGTTGCCAAGAGTTAGACACGACTGAATGGCTGAGCACACACACAACAGCACATTCTTCTCACTTGGCCGTTCTGAGCATTTGATAAAGGGAGAGAACTCACGTGAGCCTGTGCCACCAGACTTTGTTATGGTATCTGGACTCTGTACTCTCTTCTGAGCTTTTGTCTTTTTTCCACTGCAGGGTTCACTCTAGCTAATTGCTAAAATTGCTCATTTCCAAACAGGGGATATCTTTGAATTGTAGATCTGCTCCCTAAATCCAGTGTGTAGCCCAGGAACTTGTGTTTCCATCAGAGTCAGATCCATTGTTCAATTTCTCTGTTTTCCTTATTTCTTCTCTGTAACTATTTCTCTGTTCTTCAGAACAGGGTGAAAAATAGGACACCCAATCAGTTTGCATCTCTCTAGATCCGGGAGTACTAATGAACATTTTTGGAATTTAGTGACTGGGTCATTTCTAAGGGGTGATGGTGGCATTTGGAGTGTTGCCATGCTGTGCTGTTCTGTTCTGATCCAGAGTCTTCTATTTCTTTCCATGCTTCCCCTTTGTTGTCTGACTGCTCCCAGTAAGAGAACTTCTCTAGAGTTTAGTACTTTTGTTCACTCATTAGGTAATAGACAAGAAGATTCTTAATCCAAAGTACCAAGAGCAAACTAGAACTTCTTCAGATATTGCTTACTAAACTCTCAAATGTAAGTGAACATCAGGGTTAAAAGCTCTGGGGATCAAAGTAACCCACTTAGTAGGAGATCTCACTTGATGTGGGATCATTCACAGAGTCCTGTGGGTACCTGTGGGAAGGTCTATCACTCGGAGTGTTAGAAATGATGGAGGTGGAAATCTCCTGTGAGAGGTTAGAAGAGGTTTTGGAAGTGAAAGTATCATGTCTAAGAAACCATATGCTTATAAAAGGGGAAGGTTGAATGTGCTCAAAGGGGAAATTACCCCACGCTAAGAAGCCAACACTCAGGAGAGGCTCAGAAATAGGCTGAACCAGGTCCTCCCTCCAAAAGGGAAGTTGTTTTCTTAGAAACACTGACCAAGATTGGTCAGCCCCAGAACCAAGCTGGCTAGAAGACAAGACTGTCATCTATTTGCTGTTCAGTCACTCAGTTATTTCCAACTATTTGTGACCCTGTGGACTGCAGCACGCCAGATTTCCCTGTCCTTCACCATCTCTTGGAGCTTGTTCCAACTCCTGTCTGTTGAGTTGGTGATGCCACGCAACCATCTCATCTTCTGTTATCCCCTTCTCCTCCTGCCTTCAAGCTTTCCCAGCATCAGGGTCTTTTCTAATTGAGTCAGCTCTTCACATCAGGTGACCAATGTATTTATTGGAGCTTCAGCTTCAGCATCAGCCCTTCCAATGAATACCCAGGACTGATCTCCTTGAGTCTTCTCCAACACAGTTCAAAAGCATCAATTCTTCAGTGTTCAGCTTTCTTTATAGTCCAACTCTCACATCCATACATGACTACTGGAAAAACCCATAGCTTTGACTAGACAGACCTTTGTTGGCAAAGTAATGTCGCTGCTTCTTAATATGCTGTCTAGGTTCGTCATAGCTTTTCTTCCAAGGAGCATGCTTTTAATTTCATGGCTGTCATCTATGATTCTTGATTTATTTTTGTTTCCTCCCTTTTTGTTCTTCCTCAGTATTTTAACATGGTTTTCTAAAAAATTCTAGTATGACTCCAATTTGCTGGGGGACAAAGGGAAAGATTTGTTTCTACGTTCAGCCTATGTTTTTAGGCACTCTTTGTGGGGAGAATGTGGCAGGTGTGGTAAGAGAACATTGTTTTGCTTAAAGTATGTATGGGAATGATTGCGAGGTTAAGTGAGAAACATGTACATGCATGCTGAGTCGCTTCAGTCGGGTCCGACTCTGTGTACAGGAGAGATGAAACCCAAGGAAGCAAGCCAGGTCTTCCGGTTCAGCCGCCCCCACCCTCCACCCTCTCAAAGGAACTTCTCACTTCAGGGCAAAGCTAAGAGTTTTCGGTTCGGTTTTAGGAAGGAAGACAAACTTGGTTATAGATACTATCTTTTTGGCTCTGAAAACCAGAAAGCAGTAATTATTCTGTCTCAGTCTTCATAAAAATGGCAACCTTGGCTTTTACAGGGCATTTTCCAAGTAGTTCAAATCCTGTCCTTATTCTATCTATACATTTCCAGTTTAGGATACTGGAAACTTCATCTCCAGGTTCGTAAATTTAACTCAGTAAGGCTTTTAACATTTCAACATTTCTTCTGTTGGGGAGGGGAACCAAGGGAAGTCTCTAAACCAAAGGAATGACTTGACAAGACCCAAACTAAGAATTTATTAGTTAAGACCTTAAAACACTAAAAAAAGACTGTGTGCGTGCTTAGTCTTGTCTGACTCTGCGACCCCGTGGACTGCAGCCCTCCAGGCTCCTCTGTCCATGGGGATTCTCCAGGCAAGAATACTGGAGTAGGTTCCAATTTTCTACTCTAGGGAATCTTCCCAATCTTCCCAACCCAAGAATTGTCTCCTGCATTACAGGTGGATTCTTTACCATTTACCAGAGCCACCTGGGAAGACCCCAGTTTAACTGGATTTCACCAAAAACGTGAAGATCTTTTAAAAATGTCTTCCCATTGTCAACTACAAACTGGCACTTGCCAAGGGCATTTGCCATCTGCCTCTGAGGAGACTGAACCCTGTGCTGCGGCTGTTGACCTTCAACACCCGCTGAAGGAGTTCAGGGTGGAGTGAGGCACTCTGTGCTCCAAGGAATCTGGTGGGACAGGTTTTTAGATAGTTAGACATTTTCACAAACTGATTTCATAATCCCAATCCTTACATCTCTTCATATATAGAAAAATCACTAAATCCCTTCATGGTGACATCAGCTCCTGGTGACTGGCAGAAAACCTCTTGTAAAGAAAGCATTTGATTGCACTGAGCTCCCCCTTCACCAAAACCTCATATATTGACCTTCCCCCACTGCCTCTTTGGAGTGGTCTCTCAGAGCCATCTGAGGTGCTGTCTCCCAGGCTGCAGTCCTTATTTTGCCCCTCAAAAACTTCATTAGTATCTCACATGTTGTGCATCTTTTTAGTCAACACCGTCAACACCCAAAGGCAACTTTAGAGACGTAAATTTCAGCCTTCCAGGAAGGCTGAAATATAAAAGCCAGGGCACACGTGAAGCCTCTGGGCTCAGGACGGCTTACTTACCATCATCCATAGCTTTTGGTCTGTGCTTGTTCTTGTATCTGGAGATTTGGGGAAAGCTATTTTCTGAGAAGCTGATAAACAGTTGGATGAGAAAGAGAGAGATAAAAACTGGCAGGAGGATTTGGCTCCACGACCGCAGGCAGCACATAGCTCCTCGGACCTGGGTGCCACCAGTTGCTGGCCAGAGGGACTGTGGTAGGCATCAGGTACTTATTTGGACCTGCGGACCCACTCACGGACCATGAGCCATCCCAGCAGTCCCTTCCGAGGCAGCTCTTTCAGAGCCTTGGACTCCAGCAAAATTCACAGAATTTTAGTACCACTAATGTTCCAGCCAGAATGCAGAATGTTTGTCATGCAACGCTGGCCCGCCATGGTCACCACCTACACTTTGTCCACTGGTCTCGATCGAAGTCCATTACCCTCCCAAACCCACAGCGTTTCCCTGCTGGGTTGTTGCTTTTGAAGAAGGCCTGAATTCTAAGCTCCACCATTCAATAGATAGAAAGCAGTAGCAGCTTTCTTCGCCTGCTTATTAGTTTTTATTTTTAAAGTGATGGGGAAAATATAACTAGTAGTTAAGATGCTGATGCTGGGAAAGATTAAAGGCAAAAGGAGAAGGGGCCAGCAGAGGATGAGATGGTTAGATAGTATCACCAACTCAATGAATACAAATCTGAGCAAACTCAGAGACAGCAGAGGTCAGAGGAGCCTGCCTGGCGTGCTGCAGTCCATGGGGTAGCAAAGAGTCGGACACGACTGAGCGACTGAACAACAAAGTCTGAACAATGACAAAGTCATAATGATATACTGGCAACAATATATGCTGTTCTTTTAAAATAATCTAGGTAAAAATGTCACGTTTCAGAAATAGAAATAGTATGGTTTAAAGGATAAGGCAAAATTTGTGAAGGTGGTTCCAGAATGACTGAAACTTGAGCAATATTGCCCCAGTGCCCAGGGGTATGGTGGGAAGGAACAGGGTATAGAGGCCTCTGCTTGATCAGGGTCTATCTTGTTGTTTCTTAAGTCTTTACTGAATTTGTTACAATATTGCATCTTTTTTTGTTTTGGTTTCATGGCCCCAAGGCATGTGGGATCTTAGTTTCTTATCCAGGGATCAAACTGAAGCCCCTGCTTTGGAATGTGAAGTCTTAAGTGCCGGATCACCCAGGAAGTCTCTTATTTTTTAAAGCTGAATGATGGAGCTGTCCCATGGCCTCCTTGACACATTGATCAAGACTTCACGCTGAGGACGATGAATCCAGTACTGACAATAAAGATGGTGAGCGGGACCAGCACGGAGTCTCTTTTCCTCACCTCTTTGTAATGCAGAGGACAGATAGAGCTGTTAATATAATATGAAAAGTACTCATAAACTGACAAGATAAGGACAGAAGGAAAAACAATAGTCATTTCAGAAGAAGAAATAAGTCCCTGCTGATCCTTTTGGACACTGAATCAGACAATCCCTGGAATCAAATTGTTCAATCATCTGACTCAATAAGTCTCCTTTTGCTTAAGCCAATTTGAGTTATGTTTTCTGTCTTTTTGAGCATTCCTCAACAGCAACATATCAAGACTCCTCCTAGGAAGGAAAAGCGGTGGTTATAGATTTGTGACACTGTTCTTAAGCAAAGTCCCTGTGCTCCTTTCTGGAGTTGATGTGAATATCTGCAGCGAGGAAAGGGAATCTGTAACTCAACAGATCCCATGTATGGAACTCCTTTTGTTCATAAATGAAGCTTGCTCTCTTGCTCTTTCTATCTACATACACATTTCCATATGTACATTTGTATACACTCATTTGCATATGTACATACACATACAAAATTACCTATCCAAATAAGCAAAACTATCTATCCAAATACATACAAGATAAAGGTACCACTTCTATACAGTCCCACATTCAGAACAGAACATTGTGATTGTCACAGGAGACCCCTAATTTCTAGCGCAGAACCGTAGCGCCTGGTCAGGACACTCCCACGGCATCTCTCTCCTGTGTCACTTAATGCCGTCCCTGTCCTGATGTGGGCCTCAGTGGCTCTGAGTCCCTGAATCTATTCAGATAACTGCAGCATCCCACTTCAGGCAGAGGGATGAGAATGTGATGTGATCACCCACCATGCTTGCAACTCTTGGACTGACCTCAGTCTCCTGGCACTTCACGAGTTAGGTTTTATCGCCTCATCACAAGTACCATCACGCCCAGAGAGGTTGCCCCAACTCTGGCTGACCTGAAACCAGCCTCATATACTCCGACATAACAACTGCCACTTACTCATCGCCTTCCACTTGTAGCTGATGGCCTTGTTTACTACACCAGAGAAAATGGAACTAGTCCAAAGGAAATTTACCTAGATTCCACTTCCACACTTAGCCCAGCATCTGCACTCACATTCTCTGCTTTCCTGTTTGTAACCATA
This sequence comes from Bos indicus x Bos taurus, assembly GCF_003369695.1. Lineage (NCBI taxonomy): Eukaryota > Metazoa > Chordata > Mammalia > Artiodactyla > Bovidae > Bos > Bos indicus x Bos taurus. The sequence goes on from NC_040079.1 coordinate 111,930,234, forward strand.
GAAAAATTTTTCATGCTCCTGTTCAAAGGCAAAGCTGCTCCATGGGCACTTAAGGTTTCACCCTCTATGTCTCTCCCATAGAATTGCTCCATCAACTCTCCTCTTTTTCTTCTGCATTATTGTTTTTCAGTCTCTATTGGTTCATTCTCAATAGTATACAACATGCTCTTATTGATTCTGTTTTTAAAATCACATACAAACTTTGTCCTAACTCTACTTCTTTTATTAGGTATCACCTCATTTCTCAGGAGGAGCCTATACTTAGTGACTTCAATTTTCATCCATTATTGTCTCTTGTTGTTGTTATTGTTCAGTCACCAACTCATGTTTGTGACCCCACAGACTGCAGCACGTCAGGCCTCCCTGTCCCTCACCATCTCCCGGAGTTTGTCCAAGTTCATGTCCATTGAATCGGTGATGCCATTCAACCATCTCATCCTCTGTCACCCTCTTATCCTTCCACCTTCAATCTTCCCCAGCATCAGGGTCTTTTCCCAGAAAAGTCCAAATTGTCTCTTAAACTCTCTCTAATCATACTCCCCAACTCCAACTCCACCAAAAATCTTCTTGTCAAGGACACTAATGATCTCCATGTACTAAATCCAATGATCAGATCTCAACCTTCCTTTTCCTTGACTGATGGCCAACAACTGGCATTGTTGCTCGCACCATCTTCCTTGATACCCGCTCTCACTTCGTTTCTAGGTCACCAAGCTCTCTTGAATGTTATACCCCTCAGGTTATTCCTGCTTAGTTTTTTTTTTTTTTTTTTTTTTGATGCTACTTTTCTCCAAGACCTGTTCATATTTGCGTAGTCTAGAGCGAATCCTTGGTTTTCTTTTCTAAATACATTTATTCATCTAGTGATATGGTTTTAAATATCATGGCCAATATCATCCAATGTGCTGCTGACTCCTAAATTTCTATTTTCAACTTGGACCTCTCTCCTAAACTCCAGACAAATATATCAAAATGCCTATTCAACAGCTTCAAACAACATCTTATCTCTAGACAGTCAAAATTTATGATCTTCCATCCATGTTCCTATCCTTTTAATTTTTCAGTCCCCAAACCTTAAAGTCATCCTTGTTGTTTTGTTTTCTGACACTCTGCACCCAAATTCATTAGCAGATCACCTCTTGTCTTCAGATGAATAAACCTCTCCCTCCTCTTCTGTTATTCTTTGCTCACAACCTTGTCCTGCCCTACTCTCCCAGCCTGTCAGTAACATAGCAGCTTTGGAAGGACTGATGCTAAAGCTGAAACTCCAGTACTTTGGCCACCTCATGTGAAGAGTTGACTCATTGGAAAAGACTCTGATGCTGGGAGGGATTGGGGGCAGGAGGAGAAGGGGACGACAGAGGATGAGATGGCTGGATGGCATCACTGACTCGATGGACATGAGTCTGGGTGAACTCCGGGAGTTGGTGATGGCCTGGGAGGCCTGACGTGCTGCGATTCATGGGGTCACAAAGAGTCGGACACGACTGAGCGACTGAACTGAACTGAACTGAGTAACTCTGTTAAGAGTCAGACCAGGTAACATCTCTACTTGGAAACTTCCATCTGAGAGTAGTACTCAGCTCCTTACAGAAAGCTGATGACTGTGTGGTCTGACACTTCCCTGCCTGGCCCCTCTGGCATCAGCTACTCTCTTTCTCTCCTCGTGTGATTAGGCTCCTGCCATGCTGGCATCTCTGCTGTTTCTCACATATACTCACTATGCTGTCAGCACAGGGTTTTACAATGGGTGTTCCCTCTGCCTGGAGCGCACTTCCTTTAGATAGCCCCTTGGTTAACTCCCTCAGCTCCTTCAAGTCTCTGATTAAATGGCATCTGCTCAGCGAGGCTTCACCTGAACCCCCTTGGAGAATATTGCAAGCCACACCCCCTTATAGCAGTCCTCCCAATCCCCTTAGCATGCTCTATTGTCTTTAGGCTTTGTATTAGCTTCTAAAATACTATAAAATTTGCTTCTTATGTTACTGCTTTTCTCCTTTCTCCTGTCCACTGGAAATATAAACTCCACAGAGTGAGGATTTCCGTCTCTTTTGTTTACCCATACAATGCAAACATTAGAAGAATGCCTAGCACATAGTACATGCTCAATTTTTCAAATTGAATCTATATCCCCAAGCATTCATCACCTTGGCTCTGGTCTTATACTCCAAGAAATCTCTACTTGAACATCCTTCAGATGTCTCAAACCCAGTATGCCCAAGGTCAGTCTCATTTTTTCCCATGAAATTTGTTCTTCCTGCTGTCTTCCCAGTTTGATTTACAGCACCAATATCCATCCAGTCACTTAAGAGGGAAGCCTCAGAGTCATTCTTCAGTTTTAATTTTGGAACAAATGCCTAACCCTTTCCAAAGGCTAACAGTCATTTGATATTAATCACAGTCCTTTAGCCACATACACAAACAGTTTTTAATTGTTTTAGTCACTTGTCCTGGTCTCTTGTGGATTATTTTCCATTGGTTAGTGGGTAAGTCTGCTTGGGCTGCCATAGCAATATACCAGACTGGTGGCTTAAACAGTTAATTTCTCCCAGTTCCAGAGGCTGGAAGTCTAAGTTCAAGGTGCCAGAAGCATTTGTTTCTCCCGAGGCCTTCATCCCGTGTTCTCATGTGGCCTTTCCTCTGGGTGTGCGTAGGCTTCCCCGGTGGCTCAGTGGTAGAGAATCCACCTGCCAATGCATGTTCAACCCCTGGGTCGGGAAGATCCCCAGAAGAGGGCATGGCAACCTGCTCCAGTATTCTTGCTTGAGAAACCCCATAGACATAAATTTGAGGGGCATATTCTGCCCCTAAGAGTCAGACATAGCACTTTCCCCTCATCCTGAGATTCACTCTTTGTCCTTCAGAATTATTCCTGTCAAAAAAATTCATTCCTTGTGCACATGCAAACTTTGTTTTCCCTCGTTTGCATTTTTTCCAGCTCATCTGTATTCTTGCCTTTATCAAAAGCAAATGTGCGCCTACGAAAATGGTTTTCAGTACTTTCCCTGCTTTCGTGTTTATCGGGTAGAGAGAATTTTTGTAAAATATGGGGAAAAAAACACAACTCTTTTAGGTTTAGGGCACCAATTTCAACATGTTGGGGGATATTCCCCCCACAGTGCTCTGGACAACAGCTGGGTGCCCTACAATTCAACTAAATTCCAATGCTGTCTACCCAGAGGTGGCATCAGATTCTTCAGGGAAGGGTTCAGTAACACAAGACTGCACCCCTACCCCAACACACTTTAGACACAAGTCAGAGCAAGTCTATGTTATCGCCTGTGCTTTCGAGGTTGCCACAACATCCTGCTCTGGTTCAGTTAATTTATTAGAGTGGCTCACAGAGCACCGAGAAACGCTGTGCTTAAAAATCATCAGTTTATTATAAAGGGACATGATTCTGGGGCAGCCAGATGGAAGAGATAGGTAAGACAAGGTATGGGGAAAGGCTGAGCGGCTTCCATGTGCTCTCCAGCCCCACCACTCTCCCATTTCCCCGTGTCACCAACTGGGAAGCTCTTCACTCCCACTCCTCTGTGGTTTTTACGGAGGCTTCATTACAGAGGTGTGTTTGATTAAGTCACTGACCGTGGGCAACTGATTCAACCTCTAGCCTCTCTTGAGTGGAGGGGAGTGGCAGGGGTGGAAAAGGAGGGAAGAGGGTAATTGGTAAGCAGCTCCCATACTTAGGTGAGGCTCCAAAAGTCACCTCATTTACATTAAAAAGTCACCTTTATCAGGGTCCTGGGTCTTCCCTGGTGGCTCAGCAGTAAGGAACCATCTCCAGTATTCTTGCCTGGAGAATCTCCTGGACAGAGCAGCCTGGCAGGGTACATTCCACAGGGTTGCAAAGGGCGGACACAACTGAAGTCACTGAGCATTCACACACCCAGCCATCGTGGTCCTTACTGAGAAATTCCAAGGGACTGTTTGGTTGAAGTATAGTTGATTTATAATAGTATACTAGTTTCAGGAGTACAGCACAGTGAGTCAGTATTTTTACAGATTGTACTCCATTGACACTTATCACAAATTAATGGCTGAAGGAAATTCCAAGAGTTTTAGGAGCTCTATGCCAGAAATAGGATGAAGACCAAATACGTATATATGTATCTTATATATCACAAGCTGGAATCAAGATTGCCAGGAGAAATATCAGTAACCTCAGATATACAGAATGACACCACCCTTATGGCAGAAAGTGAAGACGAACTAAAGAGCCTCTTGATGAAAGCAAAAGAGGAGAGTGAAAAAGTTCCCTTAAAGCTCAACATTCAGAAAACTAAGATCATGGCATCTGTTCCTATCACTTCATGGCAAATAGATGGGGAAACAGTGGAAACAGTGTCAGACTTTATTTTTCTGGGCTCCAAAATCACTGCAGATGGTGACTGCAGATGAAATTAAAAGACGCTTACTCCTTGGAAGGAAAGTTATGACTAACCTAGACAGCATATTAAAAAGCAGAGACATTACTTGGCCAACAAAAGTCCATCTAGTCAAGGCTGTGGTTTTTCCAGTAGTCATGTATGGATGTGAGAGTTAGACTATAAAGAAAGCTGAGCACCAAAGAATTGATGCTTTTGAACTGTGGTGTTGGAGAAGACTCTCGAGAGTCCCTTGGACTGCAGGAGATCCAACCAGTCCATCCTAAAGGAGATCAGTCCTGGGTGTTCACTGGAAGGACTGATGTTGAAGCTGAAACTCCAATACTTTGGCCACCTGATGCGAAGAACTGACTCATTTGAAAAGACCCTCATGCTGGGGAAGCTTGAAGGCAGGAGGAGAAGGGGACAACAGAGGATGAGATGGTTGGATGGCATCACCAACTCAATGGACGTGAGTTTGAGCAAACTCCAGGAGATGGTGAAGGACAGGAAAGCCTGGCATGCTGCAGTCCATGGGGTCACAAAGAGTAGGACATGACTGAGCGACTGAACAACAATAAACCTCCCAAAGCCAAAGAGGCAAAGAAACTCAGGTAATAATGCAATCCAATCGATAGATGTCAGGGCAGTACAGAGGAGGGTGGAGAATGGGTTTGAAAGTTTAGCTGGTGAATAATCTATACCTTTACTTCACAAAACAAATAGCCCTCTCCTGTGATATATACTTATACACAAATATGTATTTGTATATAAAATCATGTTGTATTATGAATTTTCATTTTATGTGTTTGGCTCCCTTTACTAAATCAAGACTCAGTTCTTACATGCCTCATTCATGGTGTTAAGTATGCCATTACCCATTATAGGAGGAATTAATAAATAAATAATTTTTGAATAGCTAAATGAATGAATACTTATTGTCTGTCTCCATGGCTTAAAATTTTGCTGGGGGAATAAGGGAAAATGTACACTAATTTTGTGTTACATTTTAATGACCAATGAATTCCATCTGGCTCCTAAGTATAATAAAGATGTCAATAACAAAAACAGGATAATTGTTCCTGATTGCTGGCTATATGCACACATGAGAAACACACAGCAGAATCTAAGAATTTATAGCACAATTTGCCTTTTAAAAATTAATTTTCCATTATTTAAATAATACTAGCTCATTTATCTTTGGTTTGGGGTTTGAAAGCCCACATTTTTGTTTCTTATTTTGAATTTAATTTTTTAATTTTATTCTGGAGAAAAGTTGATTTATAATGCTGTGTTAGTTTAAGATGTACAGCAAAGTGATTCAGTTATACATATATTTTCTTTTTCAGATTTTTTTCCAATATAGGTTTTTAATGGAAGTGAAAAATTGAGTTTATCACCAAAAGAAGCACTAAAGTGAAAATTTAAAGCACTCAAATGTTGTCTAACAGCCGAACCTTGATAACTAAACTGCTTATCGAAGGCAAGCAGATGAAAAGTCTCCAGGATACTACTGGAATAATTAGTGAATACTGTTAAAGTTGGTATCAATGCCCCTTTCCCCCCAAAGTATAGAGAAATTGTGTTTTGGTGACTGACATTCCTTTTTCACCTGTGGGTCACTGAGCTTTGAAAGTTGCGTGAGATGACGCTTAAGGCAAACGTGCAACTGGGCCCATCACTTACTGTCTAGTACTGCTGCTGGCTCAGTGACAGGGCTGCACCAGTTTTTAAGCAGTACCTCGGTAATACAGTAGACACTTCTCTAGACTTCACATTCTTTTTACATTCCCAACCAGTGGAAAGAAAGCATAGTGGGGATTGTTTTCTTGGTATTTTGTTGTTACAGAAAAAAGGAATGTTTATGATTAGTTGGACATTTCTGAGGGCACGTATAACATGAAAAGGACATTTCAGTAGAGAATGTACATTCTGGCTGGACACTGTTGTTAAGTGCATTGTTCATCAGATGTTCCGTGATACTGAGTTTCAGGCATCAGTTGGATTATATTATGGTGAAATTTGTGATTAAGGTAAGCTAACTCAAAATGACAAGCCAAGGGCTTTTAAAACCCACATTTCAATGAAACCTGGCAGCACAAAAACAGCTGCTCTAAGTCTGCTCCTCTAATATTTCAAAGGAAGACTAGCAATGGATTTCTGATACCATATGTGCCAACTGCAGAAATTCTAGAACAGTCTGAGAGACCTTGGGTGAAAGGTCACACTCTGCCTTATACAGATGGCATGTTTAATTATTAAAGAGCAATTTGAATCATCTAATCATTTTAAGCCCTGAAATGAAAGGTTTTCTCAGATACCTTGAAGCTTGTTGCAACCTAAACTCTACTGTCAAACTTCCATGGAGTGTGGAATAGCATATGTGATTTCATATCCTAACTTGATTTACATTCTCATGTGAGCTGAATTTGTTTTGCAGGCTCTGAAAGACATTGTTTTGGGGGGGTGGGAAACTGAAGGTCATGTCTTTGGCAGAGAATTTACCTATTCCTAACAGGAAAATTAAATCTAAATCCTTGCTTCAGTCTTAAATGAGGCTCAAATTTCTCAGGAGGATGGCTGAATTGCCCCTTCTTTCAGCAGAGTGTTTGCAGTTCTGAGAGAAATGTTTTCATCTAGCTTTGAAAATCTTTTTCAGAAAAATCTTAGCTTTTGTTTGTTACCCCCCCAAAAAATAAATAAATAAATAAACCTAGCAAAGTATCTGACGTACAACATTCAGTAAATATTAGACCCTCCTCATTCTCTCATTCAATGCGTGCACACACTTTTACATGCTCATAGATTGGAATTCAAAGTTATGTGATCTGGCAAGCACCATGGAATAAAATCAAGGATAACTGCACGAATCTATAAAGGCAAAATTAGTTCCTATTGTTTTCATCCAAAGAATTCTAATTGACACATAGAGTTTATTTGATAATGTCATGCTTTTATCTTCTTTCGAAACTGTATGTATTTTACTTCTGGCTCCTCTTTGTCGGTGCACATGGGCTTTCTCTAGCTTTGTGCCTGGCTTCTCTTGTTGTGATGCACAGGCTTAGTTGACCCTCTGCATGTAGCATCTTCCCGGACCAGGGGTCGAACCCATGTCCTCTGCATTGGCAGGCAGATGCCTAACCACTGGGCCACCAGGGAGGTCCAATAATGTTTTCTACTGAGCAGAATCTGGGGGAAACGTCCCTTAACAATGTCAGTTGAAAATAATAAGAAAGGACATGCAGTAAATCTGTGGCTTCAAGTTCACATGGAAACCAGACTATGCTCTCCCAGGAGACTCTTGCTTTATTAAGACTACTGATCATTTTGCCTAGCACTGACAGGTGGTCAGAATAAATGGCCACAAAGATAATGGGTCTTTGACCTTGACTTTCATTATATGACATTATGTTACTTCTCAAAGGGAACAGATGATGCTGACTTCACATCTCTCCTCCAACTTGTTTTTTACCAATCAACAAAGAGAGAACTGCTTTGTATCATTCTATTTACAGAGAAATGTGATTAGGAGCTACATAAATCTAAAGACTATTTCTCCCCGAAGATTTCTGTTCTTTAAAAAATCACAGGTATTGGATTTCCCTGGTGGTCCAGTGGCCAAGACTCCACAGTCCCAATGCAGGGGGTCCAAGTTCCACCCCTGGTCAGGGAACAAGATCCCATATGTCTCAGTTAAAAGGTTTCACATGCCACAACAAAGATCAAAGATCTTGAGTATCATAGCTAAGACCTAGCGCAGTCAAATAAATAGTTTTTTTTTTTTTTTTAATCACAGATATTAAGTGGGATACTATGCTCTTCTGAGTATCACCCATTTGCTTCCAATTCTTTGGTTTTGTGCTGGTCCATTTGAAGTCACACCAAGGAATAGAGGCTTTGAGCAACAGAGCAAGAAAAGAACATGATTATAACTATTCATATGTGTGTGCTGTGCATGGTCACTCAGTTGTGTCCGACTCATTGTGACCCCATGGACGGTAATCCCCAGGATATTCTGTCCATGGGGATTCTCCAGGTAAGAATTCTGGAGTGGGTTGCCATGCCCTCCTCCAGGGGATCTTCCCAACCCAGGGATTGCACCCAGGTCTCCTGCATTGCAGGTGGCTTATTTCTCATCAGAGCCACCAGGGAAGCCCTTAATATACTTCTAGAAACATTTGGGATATCCTGAATATCGCTGGAACATATGCTTGTAGATACTGGATACTGATTTTATTTCAGAAATCGGATAACCTTCAGTTCAGTTCAGTTCAGTCGCTCAGTCGTGTCCGACTCTTTGCGACCCCATGAATTGCAGCACGCCAGGCCTCCCTGTCCATCACCAACTCCCGGAGTTCACTCAAACTCATGTTCATCGAGTTGGTGATGCCATCCAGCCATCTCATCCTCTGTCGTCCCCTTCTCCTCCTGCCCCCAATCCCTTCCAGCATCAGGGTCTTTTCCAGTGAGTCAACTCTTCACATGAGGTGGCCAAAGTATTGGAGTTTCAGCTTTAGCTTGCTATTCTGTAAAACAGCAGGTCACACTGAGAAATATGATCCTTCTAAAAGTGCTTGCCTCTTCTTGTTTTCAGATGATTGCTCACATGGAAAATCCAAGAGAATCTATAAGTTATAAGAATTAATGAGTTCAAAAAGTTTTCTTGATTTCAAATCAATGTTCTCATATGCTAGTCAAAACCAACTGGAAAATGTAATTGAAACAAAGTTCCCATCTACAATATCATAAAAGCTAAAGATATAAATATATTAGCTTTAAATATCAACATAATTTCAGAAACAACATTGAATGTAGAAAACGAAGTACAGCATGGTAGATACAGGATAGATATTCATATAAATTTGATAAATTTATCTTTTTATATAAGTACAAAACTGGTATTAAAAATTTACATGCTAAAGTACTATATAAACATTTATGGGTTAATATAAAAATTTTAGGTTGTTGGTTACTTCTGGGAGGTGCAAGTGAAGAATGGAATTGGAGAAACATTCACTGGTACTTTATTACTTAAAAAAAAATCTGAAGCAAACATATGGTAAAATGATCATGTGTATTGTAGCTGTGTGGTGAGTATCATTGTTTTCTTCAAGGGATCATCATTATTTTCTATAACTACTTATATTTCATAAAAATGTGCTTAAATGCCATTGTAATTGTAAGGAATGGCACAAAAAGATTTTTTTTTTATTGTTCTCTTATACCAAGTGGAGGATCTGAGAGTGAAATAAGAATCAGTCTGAATGAATGAACAGTTCTATTTTTCTTAGGCACTTCGCCAACAAGTTAGCCAGAGATGAAACATGCAATAAGTTGGAACCTACATGACCAGAGATGATGCTTTAGAAAAACAACCTCCTACAGTTCCCCTAATGGAGAAAATTACCCCTCCAGCTTTTATGAAACAGATGTGGTTTTAGTGGCCCTGGACTAGGGAGGAAAATGTCCTGAGTCAGGAGGTCAGCTGTGCCACTACTTGGTGACTTCGGAGAAGCTCCTTTCTCCTGACCTCAGTCTCTTCATTTGTAACACGTGGGTATTCCCTGCTTCCCCTTCGCACAGCTTGCTGTGCAGAGTAAATGGAGTGATGCAAATTTGACAGAGGATCCTATGTACATGATTTTCACTGATTTTCAGGCTGAACATTATAAAAAGCCAAGTGTAGTTAAGATAGCAGGGGAGTGCAAAGACAATCACTTTGGGGGGAAAAAGAATAAACTCTGCCTGATATCAAAGGCGCAATATCAGGGGAATGATCATGCATGAACAGAATTTAACCCCGAGGATTATCTTTAGAATAACATGTACAGAGATGTTATTTTTCGTGCTTTTTTCCCCCTACATTACTAGAGGACATTATTTGAAGAATTTCCTTCTTCTCTTATCAGGCTGAGTTGTTTGGTACAAATTAAGATGCCTAAGAAAATGCACTGGTCATAACAAACACCCTCTTCCAACAACACAAGAGAAGACTCTATACACGGACATCACTAGATGGTCAACACCAAAATCAGATTGATTATATTCTTTGCAGCCAAAATGGAGAAGCTCTATACAGTCAGCAAAAACAAGACCAGGAGCTGACTGTGGCTCAGACCATGAACTCCTTATTGCCAAATTCAGACTTAAATTGAAGAAAGTAGGGAAAACCACTAGACCATTCAGGTATGACCTAAATCAAATCCCTTATGATTATACAGTGGAAGTGAGAAATAGATTTAAGGGCCTAGATCTGATAGATACAGTGCCTGATGAACTATGGAATGAGGTTCGTGACATTGTACAGGAGACAGGGATCAAGACCATTTCCATAGAAAAGAAATGCAAAAAAGCAAAATGGCTGTCTGGGGAGGGCTTACAAATAGCTGTGAAAAGAAGAGAAGTGAAAAGCAAAGGAGAAAAGGAAAGATATAAACATCTGAACGCAGAGTTCCAAAGAATAGCAAGAAGAGATAAGAAAGCCTTCTTTAGCGATCAATGCAAAGAAATAGAGGAAAACAACAGAATGGGAAAGACTAGGGATCTCTTCAAGAAAATCAGAGATACCAAAGGAACATTTCATGCAAAGATGAGCTCGATAAAGGACAGAAATGGTATGGACCTAACAGAAGCAGAAATTAAGAAGAGATGGCAAGAATATACAGAAGAACTGTACAAAAAAGATTTTCACAACCCAGATAATCACGATGGTGTGATCACTGACCTAGAGCCAGACATCCTGGAATGTGAAGTCAAGTGGGCCTTAGAAAGCATCACTACGAACAAAGCTAGTGGAGGTGATGGAATTCCAGTTGAGCTATTCCAAATCCTGAAAGATGATGCTGTGAAAGTGCTGCACTCAATATGCCAGCAAATTTGGAAAACTCAGCAGTGGCCACAGGACTGGAAAAGGTCCGTTTTCATTCCAATCCCAAAGAAAGGAAATGCCAAAGAATGCTCAAACTACTGCACAATTGCACTCATCTCACACGCTAGTAAAGTAATGCTCAAAATTCTCCAAGCCAGGCTTCAGCAATATGTGAACCGTGAACTTCCTGATGTTCAAGCTGGTTTTAGAAAAGGCAGAGGAACCAGACATCAAATTGCCAACATCCGCTGGATCATGGAAAAAGCAAGAGAGTTCCAGAAAAACATCTATTTCTGCTTTATTGACTATGCCAAAGCCTTTGACTGTGTGGATCACAATAAACTGTGGAAAATTCTGAAAGAGATGGGAATACCAGACCACCTGATTTGCCCTTGAGAAATTTGTATGCAGGTCAGGAAGCAACAGTTAGAACTGGACATGGAACAACAGACTGGTTCCAAATAGGAAAAGGAGTTCATCAAGGCTGTATATTGTTGCCCTGTTTATTTAACTTATATGCAGAGTACATCATGAGAAACGCTGGACTAAAAGAAGCACAAGCTGGAATCAAGACTGCTGGGAGAAATATCAATAACCTCAGATATGCAGATGATACCACCCTTATGGCAGAAAGGGAAGAGGAACTCAAAAGCCTCTTGATGAAAGTGAAAGTGGAGAGTGAAAAAGTTGGCTTAAAGCTCAACATTCAGAAAACGAAGATCATGGCATCCGGTCCCATCACTTCATGGGAAATAGATGGGGAAACGGTGGAAACAGTGTCAGACTTTATTTTTCTGGGCTCCAAAATCACTACAGATGGTGACTGCAGCCATGAAATTAAAAGACGCTTACTCCTTGGAAGGAAAGTTATGACCAACCTAGACAGCATATTCAAAAGCAGAGACATTACTTTGCTAACAAAGGTTCGTCTAGTCAAGGCTATGGTTTTTCCTGTGGTCATGTATGGATGTGACAGTTGGACTGTGAAGAAGGCTGAGCGCCGAAGAATTGATGCTTTTGAACTGTGGTGTTGGAGAAGACTCTTGAGAGTCCCTTGGACTGCAAGGAGATCCAACCAGTCCATTCTGAAGGAGATCAGCCCTGGGATTTCTTTGGAAGGAATGATGCTAAAGCCGAAACTCCAGTACTTTGGCCACCTCATGCGAAGAGTTGATTCATTGGAAAAAACCCTGATGCTGGGAGGGATTGGGGGCAGGAGGAGAAGGGGACGACAGAGGATGAGATGGCTGGATGGCATCACTGACTCGATGGACATGAGTCTGAGTGAATTCCGGGAGTTGGTGATGGACAGGGAGGCCTGGCGTGCTGCGATTCATGGGGTCGTAAAGAGTTGGACACGACTGAGCAACTGATCTGATCTGATCTGATCTGAGGTTATTTTTGTGGAGTAAGGGCTATCCTCCAGGATTTACTTTAACTGAAAAGAGACTGTCAACTATTTTATTTTTATCCACAGATGTAGAAAGTCAGTGGTTAAAAGCACAGACTCATTAGCTCCACTGACCTAGTTTGACTCCATACTCTGCCACTTATAATTGATGCCAACTTATTAACCTCTTTGTCTCCGTCCCTTCCTAAGAAAAATGAGGATGATGTTGGTACCTAACTTTAGGCTATTGGGTTTTAGAGAAGGCAACCATAGCTCTCCCCAGGGTGGCCCTAGGTTTTATGGGGTCTGAAGCTTGTATTTTTTAGGGATCTCTTTAAGAGAAAGAATATAAACCAATACAATAATGTAAAGTAATGAGCCTCCAATTAAAATAAATCAATTTAAATTAAAAAAAGAGAAAGAATATAAAATTATAAATACAAAGTTATAAGGCCAGTGAAGGGTTCAGTCATATCTGATTCTTCACGATCCTATGGGCCATAGCCTGCCAGTTTCCTCTACCTATGGGATTTTCCAGGCAAGAATACAGGAGTGGTTTGTCATGCCCTCCTCCAGGGGATCTTCCCAACCCAAGGATTGAACCTGCATCTCTTATGTCTCCTACATTGGCAGGTGGGTTCTTTATCATTAATGGTACCTGGGAAAAGGAAAGATATTCCCATCTGAATGCAGAGTTCCAAAGAATAGCAGGGAGAGATAAGAAAGCCTTCCTCAGTGATCAATGCAAAGAAATAGAGGAAAACAACAGAATGGGAAAGACTAGAGATCTCTTTAAGATTATTAGAGATACCAAGGGAACATTTAATGCAAAGATGGGCTCGATAAAGGACAGAAATGGTACGGACCTAACAGAAGCAGAAGATATTAAGAAGAGGTGGCAAGAATACACAGAACTGTACTAAAAAGATCTTCACGACCAAGATAATCATGATCATGTGATAACTCACCTAGAGCCAGACGTCCTGGAATGTGAAGTCAAGTGGGCCTTAGGAAGCATCACTACAAACAAAGCTAGTGGAGGTGATGGAATTCCAGTTGAGCTATTTCAAATCCTGAAAGATGATGCTGTGAAAATGCTGCACTCAATAAGCCAGCAAATTTGGAAAACTCAGCAGTGGCCACAGGACTGGAAAAGACCAGTTTTCATTCCAATCCCAAGAAAGGCAATGCCAAAGAATGCTCAAACTACCACACAATTGCACTCATCTCACACTCCAGTACTCTTGCCTGGAAAATCCCATGGACGGAGGAGCCTGGTGGGCTGCAGTCCATGGGGTCGTGAAGAGTCGGACACGACTGAGCGACTTCACTTTCACTTTTCACTTTCATGCATTGGAGAAAGAAATGGCAACCCACTCCAGTATTCTTGCCTGGAGAATCCCAGGGACGGGGGAGCCTGGTGGGCTGCCGTCTATGGGGTCACACAGAGTCGGACACGACTGAAGTGACTTAGCAGCAGCAGCACATGCTAGTAAAGTAATGTTCAAAATTCTCCAAGCCAGGCTTCAGCAATACGTGAACCGTGAAATTCCAGATGTTCAAGCTAGTTTTAGAAAAGGCAAAGGAACCAGAGATCAAGTGGCCAACATCTGCTGGATCATGGAAAAAGCAAGAGAGTTCCAGAAAAACATCTATTTCTGCTTTACTGACTATGCCAAAGCCTTTGACTGTGTGGATCACAATAAACTGGAAAATTCTGAAAGAAATGGGAATACCAGACCACCTGACCTGCCTCTTGAGAGACCTGTATGCAGGTCAGGAAGCAAGAGTTAGAATTGGACATGGAACAACAGACTGGTTCCAAATAGGAAAAGGCTGTATATTGTCACCCTGCTTATTTAACTTATATGCAGAGTACATCATGAGAAACACTGGGCTGGAAGAAGCACAAGCTGGAATCAAGATTGCCGGGAGAAATATCAGTAACTTCAGATATGCAGATGACACCACCCTTATGGCAGAAAGTGAAGAGGAACTCAAAAGCCTCTTGATGAAAGTGAAAGAGGAGAGTGAAAAAGTTGGCTTAAGGCTCAACATTCAGAAAACAAAGATCATGGCATCTGGTCCCATCACTTCATGGGAAATAGATGGGGAAACAGTGGAAACAGTGTCAGACTTTATTTTGGGGGGCTCCAAAATCACTACAGATGGTGATTGCAGCCATGAAATTAAAAGACGCTTACTCCTTGGAAGGAAAGTTATGACCAATCTAGACAGCATATGCAAAAGCAGAGACGTTACTTTGCCAGCAAAGGTCCGTCTAGTCAAGGCTATGGTTTTTCCAGTAGTCATGTATGGATGTGAAAATTGGACTATGAAGAAAGCTGAGTGCTGAAGAATTGATGCTTTTGAAGTGTGGTGTTGGAGAAGACTCTTGAGAGTCCCTTGGACTGAAAGGAGATCCAACCAGTCCATTCTAAAGGAGATCAGTCCTGGCTGTTCTTTGGAAGGAATGATGCTAAAGCTGAAACTCTAGTACTTTGGCCACGTCATCCAAAGAGTTGAGCTAGTGGAAAAGACTCTGATGCTGGGAGGGATTGGGGGCAGGAGGAGAAGGGGACGACAGAGAATGAGATGGCTGGATGGCATCACCGACTCAATGGACATGAGTTTGAGTGAAGTCCGGGAGTTGGTGATGGACAGGGAGGCCTGGCGTGCTGTGATTCATGGGGTCGCAAAGAGTCAGACACGACTGAACGACTAAACTGAATGGTACCTGGGAAGCCCTTATCTACCTCTACATTTCTGTATTTTCCAAACCAGAAACCAACTGAGAAAGTAGACACAGTTGGAGATCAAAATACAGCCAAACAATCCTTTATCTACAATTCGAAATCCAAAAAGTTTTAAAACCCAAAAGAGTTTTTGTAATTCATTTGGCAGCAGAATCCAACATCTTTGAACTCATTTGACAATAAAATCTGGTCTGACTTAATGAGACATAGTCTTATTTTATCCAACATTGCATGAACATTCATACCTTTTATTGCATAAATAACAAAGTGATAATGGGGAGTTGTCACAGAACCTGTAAGTAAGACATAGAACCTTTCTGAAGTCTTAAAATTTCTCAAATTTGAAACCCACCAGGTCCCAGGAACTTCAGATAAGGAATTGTGTAATGTCAGGTACATTACAAAGAAAGCCGAATTGGGGAACACATCAGAACCCCAGAAGTACAGGGGCAGGGTTCTGAGCGTGTACAGAGGGACTGAGAATCCCCTAGGCTGGGGCACAGCCTCCCCAGGGAATAAGCTGCAGCTGCTTTCCCTTCTCTTAAACCACCAACTCTCCCAAGTTCATCCTGAGGAGGAAGGAGTTACACAGGAGAAGATTACGTAGCCCAACAAGTCACTCCCAAAGTGACCCGGGGAATGGAGAAGAAACAGAGTAAATAGGAAAAAAAAGTCCCCCACTAAGAATGGTTTTATTGTAAAGATGAAGCAGAACCATGACTTGCAGAATGGAGCTGGAGGAATCAACCTTCCTGACTTCAGACAATACTACAAAGCTACAGTCATCAAAACAGTATGGTACTGGCATAAAAACAGAAATACAGGCCAATGGAACAAGATAGAAAGCCCAGAGATAAACCCACACACCTACGGTCATCTTACCTTCGACAAAAGAGGCAAGACTATACAATGGAGAAAAAGATAGTCTGTTCAATAAGTGGTGCTGGGAAAATGGGACAGCTACGTGTAAAAGAATCAAACGAGAACACTTCCTAACGCCATATACAAAGATAAAACTTGAAATGGATTAAAGATCTAAACGTAAGACCACAAACTATAGAAGTCTTAGAAAAAAACAAACAAACAAACATAGGCAGAACACTTTTGTCATAAATCACAGCAAGATCCTCTATGACCCACTGATTAATGGAAATAAAAACGAAAATAAACAAGTGGGCCCTAATTAAACTTAAAAGCTTTTGCACAGCTAAGGAAACCATAAACAAGATGAAAAGACAACCTTCAGAATGGGAGAAAATAACTGCAAATGAAGCAACTGACAAAAGATTAATCTCCAAAATATACAAGCAGCTCAACATTAGAAAAACAAACCACCCAATCAAACCATGGGCAGAAGACCGAAACAGACATTGCTCCAAAGAAGACACACAGATAGCTAACAAGCACATGAAAAAATTCTCAACGTCACTTACTATTAGAGAAATGTAAGCCAAAACTACAGTGAGGTATCACCTCACAACAGTGAGAACGACCATCATCAAAAAATCTACAAAAAATAAATGCTGGAAAGGGTGTGGAGAAAAAGGAACCCTCTTGTACTGTTAGTGGGAATGTAAATTGATAGAGCCACTATGGAGAACAGTACAGACATTTCTTTAAAAACTGGAAATAAAACTGCCCACGACCCAGCAATCCCACTACTGGGCATATACCCCTAAGGGACAGACTGAGAAAGTAGCATCAAAATATACACATAACCATGTGTACAAGAGAAAGCTAATGGGAAGTGCTGTATAGCACAGAGGCTCACCCTGGTGCTCTGTGATAACCTAGAGGGGTGGGATGGGGTGGGAGATGGGAAGGAGGTTCAAGAGGGAGGGGACACGTGTTTACCTGTGGCTGATTTGTGTTGATGTATGGCACAAACCAACACATCAATTAAAAAAAAAAGTTACAGAGCTTAGCCTGGTTTCTGACCCACAGGGAGCCTGAGTAGAAGCTGTGGCCACTGTTACTGTCCTATATCAACCTCCTGCACTGACTCATTTCCCTTTGGCCTCAATCTCAGAACAGTCTGAGCCTCCCCAACTCTGATCTCTTTCTTTTAGGGTGAGGGAGCTATTTAGAAGAGTCAAATCACCCTCAAAAAAAAAATGGCTCTTAAGGGATAGATTTCATCTTGTGATTTCATTTTCTCTTTCTTTCTGTCCTGTTTTATCTTGATTTCTCCACCCGCTTATTTCACATTTTCCTTTCTCTGGTTACACTTCACTTATTTTTAAAACTTGTGTATTTTTTTAGTAAGGACTTTAAATCCTTTCTGGAACGAGACTGAGTAAAATTATATAAATAATTTTAAAAGAATTCGAAGAATGTCAAAAGTATTTGCTACTTACTCCACATAAAATATAGATGAAATCAGTCAAGTGTGGAGGAGAAACCCTAGGATTAAGCAGTCTTGCATGACTGAAATTTCGTGGAAGAAATAACCTTCATGTCAGATATTTTTGTATTCAATTATCTTCTGGCTCCATGAACCAGAAACTTATCCCTTTAAAAGTATCAAAGGGCATATCATCTTATTTTATAAGAAATGTCTAATCAAACATCAAATCAAACTTCTTAACGATAAAATAGGTTACTGAAGTGGGGAAGAAGGAGCGGACAGTGCTAGGGCTTTAGGTGAGTAAATCATGTGCTGTGTGCTCAGTCACTCGGTTGCGTCAGACGTTTCATGACCCCGTGGACTGTAGCCCGCCAGGCTCCTCTGTCCATGGGATTCTCCAGGCAAGAATACTGCAGTGGGTTGCCATTTCCTTCTCCAGGGAATCTTCCGGACTCAGGTATCAAACCTACATCTCTTGCATTGGCAGGTGGGCTCTTTACCACTATTGCCACTTGGGAAGTCCAAGTAAACCAGAAGCTATGTGAAACTACAGTTCATGTATCTCACAAGAATTAATCAATTCTAGTATACATACGTGTGTGTGTATATAAATATATATTTACTTTTTATAATCACAGTGAAATGTGTGTCCACTGTAAAGTATTTGGGAAATAGAAGTTAGTACAAAAGAAAGCAATACACATGACCCGAATCTGTGATCAACTCTGAGATCATGGTTAACATTTTGGTGCATATCCATGCAGTCTTTTCTCTTGACATGGACAGTCTTCTGTTTTCTAAAATGGGATCATATTTTACTTATTGTTTATAACTTGCTTTTTCAGTTAACTATAGATCCTAAATATCTTCCCACATTATTAACTATTACTTTAAAATAATTTTTGTAACATACATAATACATGTTCCTGGTAATATATTCAAATAGTAGAGCGCCATATGGAGACAAAAGTCAAATCCCACTTATCCCACCAGCGTCTCACAGGCACTCCCTAGAAGTGCCCACTGCAATAGTTCAATGTGTGTATGCGTAAAGGAGGTTGGTAAATGGAACTATAGCTCTTAAGGAGATTGAGGTAGGTCTCTATACTGATGAGAAAAGATGTCAAAAATATGTAAAGGGTAGAGTAATATTGATAATATGATTCCTTTTATGTAGAAAAACAATTTCCCTGCAAAGGCCCAGAAAATATCTGAAAGGATGTATACACACATACACACGCATGCACACATTGAACTACTGCAGCGGGCACTTCTAGGGAGTGCCCGTGAGATGCTGGTGGGATAAGTGGGATTTGACTTGTGTCTCCATACGGCGCTCTACTATTTGAATATATTACCAAGAACATGTATTATGTATGTTACAAAAATTATTTTATTTATTTAGTAAAAATACCAAAACACTATAAATGTAACATATATATATAACATATATATTTACTAAATAAATAACACTATAAATTTAAATTATAAATTATGTAACATTTATAGTGTTAAATAAAATAATTTAAATTTATAGTGTTAAGTAAAATAATTTTTGTAACATACATAATACATGTTCTTGGTAATATATGTTATATATATAGTGTTATTTATAGTAATATATTTATGTAACATAATCATGTAAATTTAAACACTATAAATGTTACATAAATAAAGATATATAACTTTTAATTTTTATCCCCTGGGAGACAGCCTTTTGAAATATGACATAAAATTAAAATTATAAAGGAAAAATCTGATATCCCTGACTACATAAATCTCAAACATTTGCAAAGTGAAACAAACAAACAAAAATCACTAGGTATAAATAATAAATGAAAAACTGAGAAAGATATTTTCAGTGCAAGTTATAGATAAATTATAGACTAATTTCCTCAGTGTGTGTTGGCATTTCAGGGATAAAGAAAAACAAGTAGCCGAACAAAATAAAAACAAAAGAAAGAAAAAGGAAAAACAGCCATAGAAAGGTGAAATGCCCATTCATAAAGAAATGAAAATCAAATGAAGATGAATGCATTTGGTAACTGTCATCATTGGTTAGATGTGAAGAACTCTGTACTTGCAGTTGCAGAAGTATAAACTGGTGCAATCTTCTTTGGAGGGTGAATTGACAATACCAACATTCTAAATACATCTTTTAACTCAGAAATTCCACTCCTCAGTTTTGTTGTTGTAATTTGTCTCTAAGTGATGTCAAACTCTTTGTGATCCCATGGACTGTAGCATACCAGGCTTCCCTGTCCTTCACTATCTCCCCGAGTTTGCTCAAACCCATGTCCATTGAGTCGGTGATATCATCCAACCCTCTCATCCTCTGTCACCCACTTCTCCGCTTGCCCTCAATCTTTCCCAGCATCAGGGTCTTTTCCAATCAGTCAACCCTTCCCATCAGGTGGCCAAAGTATTGGAGCTTCAGTTTCAGTACCAGACCTTCCAGTGAGTATTTAGGGTTGATTTCCTTTAGAATTGACTGGTTTGATGGTCTTGCAGTTCAAGGGACTCTAAGCGTCTTCTGCAACACCACAGTTCGAAAGCATCTACTCTTTGGTACTCAGCCTTCTTTATGGTCCAACTCTCACATCCATATGTGATTACTGGAAAAACCATAACTTTGACTATATGGACCTTTGTCGGCAAAGTGATATCTCTGGTTTTAAATGTATTGTCTAGCTGTTATAGCTTTTCTTCCAAGGAGCAAGCATCTTTCACTTTCATGGCTGCAGTCAGCATCGTTGGTGATTTTGGAGCCCAAGAAAATAAAATCTGCCACTGCTTCTGCTTTTTCTCCTATTTGCCATGAAGTGATCGAACCAGATGCCATGACCTTAGTTTTATGAATGTTGAGTTTTAAGCCAGCTTTTTTTGTCTCCTCTTTCACCCTCATCTGGAGGCTCTTTACTTTCTGACCTTAGAGTGGTATCATCTGCATATCTGAGGTTATTGATATTTCTCCTGGCAATCTTGATTACAGTTTGTGAGTCATGCAGCCTGGCATTTTGCATGATGTACTCTGTATATAAGTTAAAGAAGCAGAATGACAATATACAGCCTTGACATACTCCTTTCCCTATTTGGAATTAGCCTGTTGTTCCACATACGGTTCCAACTGTGGCTTCTTGATCTACGCACAGGTTTCTCAGGAGACAAGTAAGGTGGTCTGGTATTCTCATCTCTTTAATAATTTTCCACAGTTTGTTGTCATCCACACAGTCAAAGGTTTTAGCACAGTCAATGAAGCACAAGTAGATGTTTTCCTGGAACTCCTTTGCTTTCTCCATGATCTAATGAATGTTGGCGACTTGATCTCTGGTTCCTCTGCTTTTCCTTAACCCAGCCTGTACATCTGAAGTTCTCGGTTCGTGTACTGTCAAAGCCTAGCTTGAAGGATTTTGAGCATAACTTAGTTAGCATGTGAGGTGATCACAACTGTATGGCAGTTTGAACCTTCTTTGGTATTGCCCTTCTTTAGGATTGTAATGAAAACTGACCTTTTCCAGTCCTGTGGCCACTTCTGAGTTTTCCCAAATTTGCTGGCATATTGAGTGCAGCACTTTAACAGCTCCATCTTTTAGGATTTTAAATAACTCAACTGGAATTTCATCACCTCCACTAGGCTTCCCTCATAGCTCAGTTGGTAAAGAATCTGCCTGCAATGCAGGAGACCCATGTTTGATTCCTGGTCTGGAGATCCTCTGGAGAAGGAAATGGCAACCCCCTCCAGTATTCTTGCTTGGAGCATGCCATGGACAGAGGAGCCTGGCAGGCTACAGTCCGTGGGATCATAAGAGTCAGACACGACTTAGAGACTAAACCACCACCACCACTAGCTTGTTCCTTGGTCTTTATCCCATATAATTAAGTATGTAAAAGGGTGTCTATAAGGATATTTGTTATAGTGTTATTTAAATAGCAAGTTCTCATATTTGAATGCATTTAATGAAAACACATGAAATCATTCCTTAGAAGTACTTAGAATAACCACTAGATGTCACAATTGTTGCACAAAAATAAAGCTATAGCCAAAGTCAATCAAATTTGAAGGTAATAAAGAACTTTGTATATATAGTCCTTTATGTGTGCATGCTCAGTCATGTCAGATTCTGCAACACCATGGACTGTAGCCTGTCAGGCTCCTCTGTCCATGTTATTTTCCAGGCGAGAATACTGGAGTAGGTTGCCGTTTCCTCCTCCAGGGGAATTTTCCCAACCCAGGGATGGCACCAGCGTCTCCTGTGCTTCCTGCATTATCAGGTGGATTCTTTACCACTGAGCCACCTGGGAAACCCCCATATAGGCTTTCACTTCAAGATAATTGGTGCTTATCCAGGCCACCCAACTCTTCAACAAGGACAATGTACCTCACAAAGTACTTTGTAAAACAGTATTTCACAAAGTGATCTTCAAATTCTCTTTTTAAAAAATGTTTTTCTCATATCAAGGAACTCAAACCAGGGCTCTGCGGCAATCTAGAGGGGTGGGATGGGGAGGGAGGTGAGAGGGATGCTCTAGAGGGAGGGGACATATGTATACATAACTACGACTGATCCATGATGATGTGTGGCAGAAACCAACACTACATTGTAATTATCCTTCAATTAAAAATAAGAAAAAAAAATTTATCACAAAGAAGTCTCAGTGGGTTTTTATATGCTTTTATAAAACTTTATTCTAAAATGCACTAAAATGGAGTAGGCTTTTGTGGTGTGATTTGGGAGCTTCCAGGAGGAACTCAGGCTTCAAGGAATCTCACCACAAACATGTATAATTCCTAAAATTTCACTATGAGAGATTAATGTTGAGGAGTTTAAGAGTTTCCAATCTTTAGAAGTGTTAACTGTAAAATATCTCTGAATGAGGTGACCCTTTGAGCACTGTTACTGAATAGTTGTGAAGATTTATTGAGCTTTAAACAAGAACAAAGCCCACTGCAAAAGAAAGGTAAGATGAGCGCCCAGGAAACGAGGTGGGGCGGGGTGACAGCGTGCTGGGAAGCACGGCTCAGGCTGGGCTGTGCACGTCTACCTGATCCTCCTTTAAGCTAGACATGACACAATCCAGTGAGATCTACTTCTGAGAAATGTGAATACTTCGGGGACCCTAAGACCCTGGATCACATGTGGCTTATCAAAACCTGCATCTCACAACGCTTTCCTAACGCCACCCTTATTTCCCTTATATCAAGTGCATATTTGATGCTGATCTAAAGTAAATACACACAAATATATTAGGAAATACATATCACTTATTTGTTTCTGTACTCAGAAACTAATAGTCAAAGCAAATGTTGAAACCAAGCCCATATTTAGCGTTTGATTAAGAAGTTCCAAATAAAAGCAACTGCACACAGAGGGCTAAATAAACGTTTGGCTTTAAAACCAGGATTTCTTCATCAAATACAGAAGCAGGAGGTGCCAACTGAACAGGAAAGCAGATCAACAGTGTTAGGTGATAACTTTGACAAATAGTTGCTCACTAGTTTTATGTCAGATATAAAATACAATCGGTAATGAAAGGGCTGAGAAGGTCTCACTTTGGCAAAGCAAAACAGAATATCAAACCTGAAGATTCAGGTGCTTTTTGAAAGATTTTCATTTGTAATGAATTACAACATTTGTTATAATATTAACAAAGTGATATATGTAAGTATATTTAGTGTTAGATATTAGTCATCTCCATATTAATACCTTTAGTCCATGGTACTGTCTACAATTTTCAAAGCAGATTTTCATACTTTCTTTTTCTCCTATAGAATGACTTTTTTGGATTGATATAAAAAGTACTATCAGCCTGTAATTAATTTTCCCCATGCAACCTATAGGTCCAACTGAATTAAATATCTTTAACCTTAGGCATTTCAGAAAGAGGAGAATAAGTCTGCCTATTGCTTGGGCCATCTCATGTGAAGAGCTGACTTGTTGGAAAAGACTCTGATGCCGGGAGGGATCGGGGGCAGGAGGAGAAGGGGACGACAGAGGATGAGATGGCTGGATGGCATCACTGACTCGATGGACGTGAGTCTGGGTGAACTCCGGGAGTTGGTGATGGACAGTGAGGCCTGGCGTGCTGCGATTCACGGGGTCGCAAAGAGTCGGACATGACTGAGCGACTGAACTGAACTGAACTGATTGCTTGTGGACAAAATTTTTTAAAGCTAGAGATGACATCAGGACCCAGTCCCCTAGCCACCTCCCCTGGCCTCACAGCTCTAGCTCATTCATGTCTTTTTCAAATGGACATGGTTTATGATGTCAGTTGTTCAGTCGTGTCCAACTCTACGACCCATGGACTGTAGCCTGCCAGACTCCTCTGTCCATGGAATTCTCCAGGCAAGAATACTGGAGGGGGTTTCCATTCCCTTCTCCATGGTTTGTAACTGAATAAATAGTAATACCTTTTCCTGCACCATGCCATCATCCATTTTTTCTTATGCTTGAACTAAATGGTAAGGGTTACATCTTTATCCTAACATGATGGAAGAGCAGTGTGGTAGCTCTAAACTGGTTAAGGGCTGGGTCTTTTCCCCCACCCAGTTTATCTTAGGTCATATTATTGGAGAACTGTGCAAACACACAGTTTTGTAGACCAGGGGTCTTCTAAGCATGGATGCAACCATGATGATCCATCAGGGCAGTGATCTGCAAAATCCAACCCAGCCACACCCAGCCCACCACTTGTTTATCTTTT
Organism: Bos indicus x Bos taurus; assembly: GCF_003369695.1. NCBI lineage: Eukaryota > Metazoa > Chordata > Mammalia > Artiodactyla > Bovidae > Bos > Bos indicus x Bos taurus. Next base: position 111,954,667 of record NC_040079.1, read on the forward strand.
CTTAAAAATGTTTTTATTGAGATAAAATACACATAACATAAAATTTACTCTCTAAATCACGTTTAAGTGTGCAGTGGTATTAAATACATTCCGAATGTTGTGTAACCAGCACCAATGACTGTTTCCTTTATAGTGTCTCCTCCACCCACTCAACACCCACTCAAACTCCTGTCCGTAATAGCAGCATCAACTTTCCACTGGGCCCTTCCCCGAGCTAATTACTTACTCATTCCTGTATTCCCCCCTAAAAATCATAGTAAAAGGGGAGAGGTAGGTCTCATAACTCTTGGCTCAATTACTTTGTCTTATTTAAGAAGGCTAGTTTAAGGAGAAAATACTTAAGCGTGATACTGTGTTTCTTTAAACTTGTAATGCATTTTGGGTTTTTTAAATTTTGTTTTGAGGTTATTTTAAAAATTCTGTTTATTTATTTACGGCTGCGCTGGGACTTCGTTGCTGCACGTGGGCAATCCCTAGTTGTGGTGAGCGGGGCTATTCTCTGCTTGTGGTGCCCAGGCTTCACTGTGGTGGCTTCTCTTCTTGCAGAGCACAGGCTCTAGGCACAGGGGCTCAGTAGTTGTGGCACAAGGGCTTCATTGCCCAGTGGCAAGAGGAATCTTCCCAGACCAGGGATCAAACCCATGTTCCCTGCAAGGTAGATTCTTAACCATTGGACCAGTGGGGAAGTCCTTGTAATGCATTTTGAATAGGGTCATACTCATCTGGGCTTCCCTCATGGCTCATGGTAAAGGCTCACCTACAATGCAGAAGACACGGGTTCAATCTCTGGGTCAGGAAGAGCCCCTGGAGTAGGAAATAGTTACCCACTCCAGCATTCTTGCTGGGAAACTCCCATGGACAGAGGGGCCTGGGGGGCTGTGGGGTCATAAAGAGTTGGACATGACTGAAGTGACTGAACATGCACGAAACTCATCATCCAAATTCAAATATCATCATGGAGCGCGCTACCGTTCTTTCTGGACAAGCATCTATAAAGGAAGATTCTGATATGCAACATGCTACCTTGCATCACCTTTTTCATTCTCAGCTCCAATATTAGGTGTGGTCACTCACCTAGAGCCAGACATCCTAGAGTGTGGAGTCAAGTGAGCTTTAGGAAGCGTTGCTACAAACAAAGCTAGTGGAGGTGATGGAATTCCAGCTGAGCTATTTAAAATTCTAAAAGATGATGCCACTAAAAGTTCTGCACTTAATATGTCAGCAAACCTGGAAAACTCAGTGCTGGCCACAGGACTGGGAATGGTCAATTTTCATTCCAATCCCAAAGAAGGACAATGCCAAAGAATGTTCAAACTACTGTACAACTGCACTCATTTTAGATGCTAGCAAAGTTATGATCAAAGTCCTTCTAGTTAGGCCTCAACAGTACATGAACTGAGAACTTCTAAATGTACTACCTGGGTTTAGAAAAGGTAGAAGAACCAGAGATCAAATTGACAACATTCGTTGGAGCATAGAAAAAGCAAGGGAATTCCAGAAAAACATCTGCTTCACCGACTACACTAACATCTTTGATTGTGTGCATCACAACAAACTGTGGACAATTCTTAAAGAGATGGGAATACCAGACCACATTACCTTTCTGAGAAACCTGTATATGGATCAGGAAGCAACAGTTAGAATCAGATATGGAACAACAGACTGGTTCAAAATTGGGAAAGGAGTAAGTCAAGGCTGTATATTGTTATCCTGTTTATTTAACTTCTATGCAGAGTACACCATGCGAAATGCTGGGCTGGATGAATCTGGAAACAAGCTGGAAACAAGATTACCAAGACAAGTATCAACAACCTCAGATAAGCAGATGATACCACTCACTGGCAGAAAGTGAAGAGGAACTAAAGAGCCTCTTAATGAGGGTAAAAGAGGAGAGTGAAAAGAGCTGGCTTAAAACTCAATATTTAAAAAACTAGGATTGTGGTATCTGGTCCCATCACTTCATGGCAAATAGAAGGGGGAAAAGTGGAAGTAGTGACAGATTTTCTTGGGCTCCAAAATAACTGAAGACACTGACTACAGCTATGAAATTAAAAGATGCTTGCTCCTTGGAAGGAAAGCTATGGCAAACCTAGACAGCACATTAAAAAAACAGAGACATCACTTTGTCGACAAAGATCCATATAGTCAAGGCTATGGTTTTTCCAGTAGTCATGTACAGACAGATGTGAGAGTTGGACCATAAAGAAGGCTGAGTGCCAAGGAATGGATGCTTTCGAATTGTGGTGCTGGAGAAGACTCTTGAGAGTCCCTTGGACAACATGGAGATCAAACCAGTCAATCCTAAAGGAAATCAACCCGAATATTCATTGGAAGGACTGATGCTGAAGCTGAAGCTCCAATACTTTGGCCCCCTTATGCAAAGAGCCGACTCATCGGAAAAGACCCTGAAGCTGGGAAAGATTGAGGGCAAAAGCAGAGGAGGCCAGCAGAGGAAGGGATGGTTGGATTAGTTGGATGTGACTTAGTGACCGAACACACACACACAAACAGAACTTAAGAAAAGTCCGTTGCAGCCTCATAACCATCTTTGAAAAGAAGTGTGGTGGCTTCTTTGGTGGCTAGGACAATAAAGAATCTGCCTGCAATGCAGGGGACCGGGGTTTGAGCCCTGGGTCAGGAAGATTCCCTGGAGAAGGGAATGGCTACTGACTCCAGTATTCTTCTGGAGAATTCCATGAACAGAGGAGCCTGGTGGGCTATCGTCCATGGGGTTGCAAAGAGTAGTACACGATTGAATGACTAAGACTACTACTAAAGTGGTTAATACTGTGTCAAGGTACAGATGTAGAAACTGAGAAACAGGAGCTGGGATTCTCAGACACCTGCCCATAGCCTACTTAGTGAGAGGAGACCCGGAACTACAGGGATCTCAGTGCTCTTGACTCCACACGCAGGGCTCCTCTGCTGCCTCCCACTGAAACAAATTACGAATTTCAAGGCAGGGTTTCCCCGGTGGTCCAGTGGTTAAGAATCTGCCTTGGCAACGCAGAGGATACGGGTTCCATCCCTGGTCTGGAAAAATTCCACATGCTGCGGGGCAACTCCGCCCATGTGCCCCAGCAGCTGAGCCCCTGAGCTGCAGCCACTGAAGCCTGCACATCCTAGAGCCAGTGCTCGGCCACAAGAGAAGCCACGGCCATGAGAAGCATGAACACGGTGGCTGGGGAGTGTCCCCTGCTTCCCACAACAAGAGGGAAGCCCGCGCAGCAATGAAGAGCCAGCACAGCTAGAAAAGAATATAAAAAGAAAGAATTTCCAGACGGCGTCCAGACTATTAAACCAATGGCAGAGCCCTTCTGAACCCAGGACCTCATGTGCCTGCACAGGTCCCACAAAGCCCTGCTCCCATGACACAGTACCTTCCCAGAGCACAGATCCAGCTGGGTCTCGGGGAACCAGGGAGTGCTTCTTATGTGTCCATGGTACAGCTTGTGCGTGTGCCACAGTAAAAGAGTTGCTAATGTATCTTGGCAGGGAGAATGACTTTACTTCTAACAAAAAATTCAGAGGCATCTGTAGAAACAAAAACAAATACATAAACACAGGAAAAAAGGCTGCCAGTCCCTTGAGGGGCGACTGTCGATAGCAGGGCTCCCAAGTAAAACATCAGGGTAAGATGATTTTCTTTTTTTTTTGCCATTTTTTCTCATTGGAGCATCCTAAATTTTGATTCCTTTACTTCCTTAACAATCATACTTTTGTCCTTTGAATAAACTGAATTTCTAGTCATCATCCTTTCATGGTACCACTTCTAAAAGCAAGAATTTCACTGGAGTTGAACTTTAGAACTTTAGATAATTTCCACTTTCCAGTGTTAGGTCTTCCTTAATTTTTGCTCTGTTCCCGGTCATGGTGGTTCTGCTTTAGGGGAAATGTATCAGTCTCTCCCTAACTCCAGGCTTCCCAGTAGTAAAGAATCTGCCTGCCAGTGCAGAAGATGCAAGAGACAGGGTTCCATTCCTGGGTCCGGAAGATCCCCTGAAGTAGGCGATGGCAAACTCACTCCAGTATTCTTGCCTGGAGAATTCCATGGACAGAGGAGCCTGGCGGGCTCCAGTCCATGGGGTTGAGTCAGACACAACTGAACAACTGAACACACACACACACACACACACACACAGCCTAACTCCATGTTATTAGCATTAATGGCTTTTTCTCCCTCTGTGCCTGCCAAAGTTGTACCGGCTGGTGGAGAGAGAAGCAGTCTAAGAAGGGTAGGGACAGTTGGCTTTTGATGTTTTCCGTTCCGTGGCTGAGCCATTCTCCCCACCCCCACCCCACACCACCCCCACCTCCCAGGTCACTTTTTCTTTCAGTCTCTTTTATTCCCCAACTGAGGAATTCAGTGTCGTTAGGCTCCCCGCTCTGGGAGTCCTAAGCTACCTAGCTTGTGCCCTTTTCAGGCCAAGTATTAGGAAAGCAATCAGATTAACTTCACTGTACTGAAATACCAATACAATTCAGCTTCCTGCTCCTAATGCTGATCTCACAATTGCTGTCATCAAGTTTTTAATTTTTCTTTTGGCTGCACGGCATATGGATCTTAGTTCCCCAGCCAGGGATCAAACCCCCACTCCCTGCACTGGAAGTGCGGAGTCTTAACCACTGGACTGTCAGGGAAGTCTCTGCCACAGGATTTTATCTTGCCGTTTGTTCTACCAAAGGAAGGTTTTGCTTGTCACTCCACTGCCTGGTGAATCTTAGAATCAGCTATTTCCTCCTCTACCTAGGAAACTATCAGCTTTATTTTTCTTCCTGAAAGGCTGACCCCAGAAATAATTGACCATTAGATAAAAACAAACGATATATTTTTTTAAGGGATGGTTTATTCGTTCCTGATAACCACAGACCAACATAACACTGTGTATGTGTGCTGTGCTAAGTCGCTTCAGTCACGTCCATGTCTTTGCAACACTATGCACTGTAGCCCACCAGGCTCCTCTGTCCATGGATTCTCCAGGGAAGAATACTGGAGTGGGTTGCCATATCCTCCTCCAGGGGATCTTCCTGAAGGACAGAACCGGAGTCTCTTACTTCTCCAGTATCGGCAGGTGGTTCTTTACTACTACTGTGACCTGGGAAGCCCCAACCACTATATATATGTGGACTTAAATTCACAGCCTAAAAGCTGAGAGTTACATTTTATTCAGTGGCGATTTTTAGGACTTCAAACCCAGGAGACAGTATCTCAAGTGACCCTAAGAGAACTGTTCACAAGAGGCGAGGGGAGGAGCCAGATTATATAGAAGTTTTGCAGAAAAAGTTCAGGTAAGCTGAACAGCAAGAGATTATTGTTAATTAGAGAAAACCAGATAACCCAAGTTAAGGAATTTAGGGCTTTTCTATTTATGGGAGGGCTTCCCTGGTAGCTCAGTCAGTAAAGAATCCTCCTGCAATGCAGGAGAACAGGATTCTATCCCTGGGGCAGGAAGACCCCTGGAGAAGGAAATAGCAACCCACTCCAGTATTCTTGTCTGGGAAATGCCATGGGCAGAGGGGCCTGGTGATCTACAGTCCACTGGGTTGCACAGAGTCAGACACAGCTTAGCAACTAAACCACCCCCACCACTGACTGCTGGGCGGAGAATCAATGATACAGGAAAAGGGTGGAATCCTGGAGACCACTGACAAGCTATTGCACCACCAGTGAGCCATGGTGGTGGTTTGCACTGGATGGCTGTATGGGTAGATGCAGGAGTCCGGGCTCACTGAAATCATTCCTTTGGTATGCACCTCAGAGTCTGGGGCCTGTATCCTGTGTTTCCACATCCTGAGTTTCCTCAGGGCTCACCGCAGGAGGTGACCGTAGTCTGATGGCTGCTGTGATTGAGGGCAGGTATTCCTTCCTTCCTGAGTTCCCTCAGGGCTCACCAGCTCTCCACTGTGATGGCTGCGATTGCTGACAACTGTGACCTCCCTTGTTTACTGATATGGCAGGAAATATTCCACTTCTTATATATCATAGTGCTGCTGCTGCTAAGTCGCTTCAGTCCTGTCTGACTCTGTGCGACCCTATAGACGGCAGCCCACCAGGCTCCCCCGTCCCTGGGATTCTCCAGGCAAGAACACTGGAGTGGGTTGCCATTGCCTTCTCCTATATATCATAGTAGTTTGACTGTAAATGCATGATTTAACATCTATTCCAAACCCCATGAGTGTTTATTCTTCAGTTTATTTCCCTGGTAACAGAGGCAGTCACTTATAACCTAACCAGAATTAGAAAGGACTCTGCTCCCAACCTAAACCCAGGTATTTCTCACCTCCCACCCAGATTAGGCTGTTTTACCACATTTTGGTAATAAATATTTAGCATTTTCTAAGGGAATCTGGGATAATGAGAGAGATTTTTTTCTGACACGGAGCCAGGAAAGCTCACAATACCTCTTCATAGCGTAAAGACAAATATTCCTCAAGGTTACCCCCGAGTTTGCTTTATGCTCTTTGTAGGTCATCTACTGCCATATAACAAACTGCCCCTGAGAAACGGAGTATTTCCTGCCATATCAGTGAACAAGGACGTCACAGTCATCAGTGATTCTGGCTCTCCAAACGTGAACTCCTGAGCCCTAGAGGCAGTCAGGAGGCAGAACGACGCCTGTATCACTGGCAGCCACCAGGTCGCAGCCACTCCCTACAGTGATCAATGAGAACTAAGCATGTGAAAAAAGCAGGATACTGGCCCCAGATAGCTGAGGTGCATGTCAAAGGAATGATGCCAGTGAGCTCAGACTCTCGAATCTTCCCATATACAGAAAAGCACTAAATTCCCTAACCTGACATGCCTGGTTTTCTTTAATTCACCACATACCTATGATGTTCAGACTACCTGCCCCTTGTTGCAAACTTCTATATAAGCTGCCTCCTCCCCGCGCCTCCTCGGAGCAGTTCTCTCAGGATTACTTGAGATGCTGCCTCCTGGGCTTGAAGTCCTGAAAATTCCCACTGAATAAAACACAACCCTCAACTTTTAAGTTGTGATTATTTTTTTAAGTTGACAGATTCACACATACCATCTTGAAACAACAGTAAGCACTATTTCACATAGGATGTGTGGGTCAGGAACTTGAGGCAGCTTAGCCAGGAGATTCTGGCTTGGGACCTTTCAGTCAGGTTGCAATTGAGACGTTGGCCAAGGCTGCAGTAATCTGATACCTGTTTCCAACATGGCTGGCAAATTGGTAGGGGGCCTCAGTTCTTCCTAAATTAACTGTACGGGCTGTGTATGTCCTTACAACATGGAAGCTGGCTTCATCCCAGCGGAAGTGATCCAAGAGAGAGAGGCAGAAGCTACATCTTTTATGACCTATAACCTCAGAAGTCACAAGCTATCATTTCTGCAAAGCCTTACTGGTAACACATGTCAGCCCTGCTGCAGGGAAGAGCCAATTGTGATTCCTAGTTGGATCTGTTTCTTTGGTTTGCTTTTCGTTACTTTATTATTATAATCATACGTAATGGCCTACCTTGGGGACCCTGCCCCTCTGCCTGACTATAAGTGCCTTTGTTCAGCTTACAGAGAGACAACTTGAATGGAATGCACAAGTGGGCATTCCAGCCCACCTATGAATGGCTGCAGGAAAGAAATTAACACATCCCCTCCTATGTTGCAGGATAAATGGCCTTTTTACTTTATTTCCTCACCCCCTAACATCTACATCCAGATAAGATGGTTATTTTGAGATATTAGTCTGCCACCTTCTCTGTCAGTTGGTTTTCTGAATGAAATTGTATTCGTTGTTTCAACACCTCATCTCCAAGTTTATTGGCCTGTCATGCTGCGAGCAGACAGAGCTTGGACTCTAATGTATTCAGTATGGGAGCAGGACTGCATAAGGATGTGAATCCCAGGAGGCAAGGATCACTGCAGACCATCTTAAAGGCTAGCTATCACATTCATTATGCCACTCTTTCCATCATATAGGAAACAGAAATTCCTTGTTTCCAACGTGGCTTTCCTACATGGTTGGAAAACTGGTAGGGGCCTCAGTTCTTCCTAAATTAGCTATAGGGCTGTGTACATCCTTACAACATGGAAGCTGGCTTCGCCCCAGAGGACATGATCCAAGAGAGAGTGAGGCCTCTCTCTCTTGTGACCAATTTGGATTGGTATGTGACCAATCCAAAGGTCCTCAAGAAGGGATAGTTGCTATTATTTATTATTGAATTTGCATTCAATAACTAACCCTAACTTTTAAGATATTGTTAGTGTCAATAATTGCTAAAAGTCTGATCAATGATGGGCACAATGAAAAGAAAAATCTCTCCAGGTAATTTGTGTGGCTGTGCTATGCCAGGCAGTGTGCTTTTCCTGGCTCCATGTTCTTTGATGTACTCCTTTGTTTACTGCTGCACAAGACCTACCACTCAGTCTCAGAGCAAGAATGTAGATTCTGTTCTGAGAGGTAACTAACTGCTGAATAAAGCTGAGGAGAGACAAGGTCATGTTTGGATTTTATTAGGTTCCTTCTGTTGTCAGTATACGGGATGGGTTGGTGGTGGGGAGGAAGAAAGAGCAATACTGGAAATAGGCCCATTAAAAGTCTGTTTCAGAGAGTCCCTTTATCAAAGATAAAGTTTTACACTTGTTATAATTCCCAGCTCCTTCATTAACTAATTTGAAGCTCAGCAAATTAATCTCCCTGAGCAATGGTATGTGCTTATTTAGTGTTTAATAACAGCTGAGGAGGGTGGGGAATGAGAAGAAGGAAAGAAGGAAGGAAGGCAAGGAGGGAGGGAGGAGAGGAAAGAAGACAAAAAGGGAAAAGATAAAACTCTGTAGTATCTGCTAATTTCTGTGGCATCAATACTTTCACCATGGCCAATTGCAAACTACAAACATGATCTCACTGGACAAGGAGCTGGGAAGAGATGTGTACACCTGGCTGACACCACCAGGCTCCAGCACCCACTGCTACCTTCAAGCTCTTTAAGCAGAAGCAGCCAGGAGCAGGTCAGTAGGTCAGAACATGACCCAAAGTCCTTACTCACATGGCCAGCAAGGGGGAAGACAGACTTCTTAGGCACCTGCTCACCCCAGAGGGGATCAGTCAGGAGCCAGGGTCCTCACCCTCCACAGAAACATCCTGGTACTCAACTCCCAACCTGGACTATCCAGACCACAGAATTAGCCTAAGAGTAAGGACAAGAAAAAGGACATGGGCATAGGGACAACAAGTATTTTTAAATTTAAGTGAATTATCTGTATTCATTTACTGGTAGCTCAACTGGTAAAGAATCTGCCTGCAATGCAGGAGACCCCAGTTTGATTCCTGGGTCAGGAAGATCCCCTGCAGAAGGGATAGTCTACCCACTCTAGTATTCATGGTCTTCCCTGGTGGCTCAAATGGGAAAGAATCCACCTGCAATGAAGGAGACCTGGGTTCAATCCCTAGGTTGGGAAGATCCCCTGGAGGAGGGCATGGTAACCCACTCCAGTATTCTTGCCTGGAGAATCCCCACGAACAAATTGAGCCTGGCAGACTACAGTCCATGTGGTCGCAAAGAGTCAGACATGACTGAGCAACTAAGCACAGCACACACAGCCTTTCAAACTATTAAGAATGAATTGTGGAGCAACGCCACTAGATATATAATGCAGTTAAAGTATTACTATGCCTTTTCTCTTAATGAGAAGCTGTTACCTTTTTCTATAAAGCATAACCCTGGAGACATGAATCTACATATATATTTTTTTCTATAGAGGATTTAAGTGAACAAGGACCACTCGAAACCATGATTACTACATTATTACTAATAGGACCCAGTCACACTGGGTTTTTCACAATGTGAAAATAAAAAATTTCTTTCCTCATCCACCATCTCATTGTCTTCATCAAAATTTGCTGAAGCATTTGTTTCACAGAACAGCGTGGAAAGCTGGCCCATTTCCAAACAAAGTGGAAAAACCCTAAATTCTCTGTTAATCGCAGATTTGCATAAGAATATTAGGCAGGCCATAGTTGGGCTTTTTCTTGCAGAGTTCCAGTCCTACCGTGAGGTTTTAAAGGGCTCTGGCACGCTATGGCACTGACACAGAACCTTCCTGGCTGGAGGGTGGTGAGACACTCAGCAGGGACAGGGAGAATGACTCTCTCCTAGAAAAGTTCTCCAGTGTGGGGGAGGGGAAGGGAAGGGGACAGCCCTTAGGCTAACCTGTCAGTATGCTTCAGGATTGCAGTTATTGATAATCAGTGAAATGGGACAGCTAATTCAGATCCCTTGAGTCCTGTGGTTCTGTCACTTTGATTTATATCTCTTTTGCAAGGACCTTTTTATTTTTTCCAGAGAAACCTGACGCAAGCTCTTCAAATTCTCTCCTAAACATGAAATATTTTAGAGATAATTTTGACTGTAAGTTTTTCTGCTTTTTTATAAAAATGAAGAGGTGTGAGATCAGGAGAGGTAGAGAAGGAAGCAAAAAGCAAAAGCAGAACTGACAAGCTACATGTTTCCTCAAGATGAGTCTTAAGCGATGGTCTTAGTGGAACTATCACAAAAGCCATGATTTGACCGTCTCATTGCATCATATCTAGAGGTGCATGGTGTTGGTTTAACATTGGTGATAAATTTATTCACCTGGTTAAAGCTGCGACTGCCAAGTTGATCCATTGTTACTATTTTCCCCTCAGAAACTAGTAATTTGTGGAGCAGTATTTTGAGATTATGTAAATATCCTGTTTTTTGTCAAACTTTCACCAATCAGTTTTAATTCCATTGATGTTTTCCCAACTCCATCTATTTTTCTATACTGATCATTTGGTAGTTTACTGAAGAAGCAACTTTTCTTTTTTCCTGTTTCTATCGGTAGGGGATGCATGGCTTTTTGCTTTATTCAATAGATTCCATGTTATTTTGATGCTTAGATTGTCCCAGATTGAACCAGTGGGAACCTCTTTAAGCCGGCTCCTGTGTAATTTGTTAAGTCCCCATCCTTCTTCGAGTGTTTCTTTTTGCAGAAGACAATGTGCTGGGCTCATCTTGCACTTTTCCTACCCCGGGACTGGAATCAGTCTTTTTCTCCAAAGAGCTCTGTGTAGGGGATATTTTTAAAAATTGGTCTTGGATAGTGATTGCAAGCCATCTATATTTTTCACTTCTGGTTGGTAAATCACTTGTGAATTTGGTTAGCATGAAGAGTTTCTCCAGCATTTTGGCCACCCTCAGGGAGCTTGTGCAACTTGGGGGCAGACTCCAGACTGTAGTGTGTTAGTATAATCAGCTATGGCGATGGCCAGCCTGAAATGGCTTCACACTTCTAGTGCAACAGCTCTGGCATCCAATGTCCCATCAGAGCCATGGGTTCAGTGAGGGGTGCTTGTGAATGCTATCACTGGGAGGCCAAAAACTAAAAGCTCATTCCAGGTCCTGGAAATTTTGAGGTGCTTACCTATTAGGACCACTTTTCCTGGCAACCTTGAGTTCTGAAGAATGAAGAAGGGTCCTCCCACTTAACCATTTGAGAACCCGCAATCACCAAGAGCACAGGTGGCTGGAAAACTAGACTGATGAGGCAAGTCTGGCCCATTTGACTTTATTTGTTGTTTTTCTGTGGAATGTTGAAATAATCCAGTGAACTCCTAAGACCATTCTTAGAAATGAAGGGTCTTGATGCTTCTGAAACAATAATGCCAAGTTTTCTGATTCCAACTGCTATTCTACAGGGGTTTAAAAGGGGTTGTGTCTTTTACAATTTGCACATATTTGATAAACATTTCTCAAAATATTTCGCCTTAAAGCACTGATGAAAATGAGGACAGAAACGGAAACTTGTAAAAATACATCTTTTAATAAACATCAAGAAGTACAGTGCAGTTTTATCGAAGTTTTACACTGCAGTTTACAGCAAACATATTATCTATTATAGTGTATACTTATTTACAAGTAAACTCAGGCGTTTTTTCCTCCCGTGGTTGGATAAACCAAAGCCGGTCCATTAGACTACATTTAAGGTCTTCCAAACTGTTTCCCAAGCTTCTGTAAAAGGCCTTTAACATGAAGAGACTTGCAACAACAAAAGAAAGATATCACCCATCACAATGATAGCCTGATGAATGCTCAAAAGTTATTTAAAAAATTATAAATATATGGATTCCTTTGATGGCTTTGAAGAATAAGAATAGTTTCTGACAGCAAATCTGAAATATTAATGACAATAAGGGAAACACCTGTTTCTATTGCCATGTGAATCCATAATAAACACTAATTTGAGGCTATAGTTTATGAAAAGAATCCAAAAAATGCTTGTAGTAAAAGTTCAACATTTTATATGTATTTATATATATTGGTCCCATGGACTAAAAACTGTCTAGAATATTAATGGCTTGGTCTGCTTTTAACATTACTTATACAAAGAATGGTGGAATTCTTGACACTTCTGGACAAAGTGAGTGAAAATGGGAACAGAAATTAATTAGTAAAAGGAAAATTAATATTAATCTTAAAATTTTACCTGCTGTTGTCTTGGAGTGATCAAAACTCAGCTACATCCAAGAAGAGTAAAAAGAACTGAAGGAAATCAGAAGCTATTGCTTAAAAACCAGAGTTTTGCATGCTTTCAACTGAAGGCATTTAAAAATTATACAACTGGATGTACTTGCTATTTACATAAACCAGTGTTTGGAATTAGAAACGAAAGTACTGCTTATGCACAGAAGTTCCAGAAGCATACTCAGATTTGCAAAAGAGGCACAATAACGTGTCAATCATGCAACTAGTTGTACGTGAGATTTGTAACGGGTAATAGAACAAATTCCGCATGAACACAGCACTGATGTGGAGCAAATGACATCAAATAAGTACGCAGCTCAAATTCCGAAGGGTAAAGACCCAATATCCCTGAATCTGTAAGCATTCATCTCGGTGTTAACATGGTTTCCTCTAAGCATTATCTCATTAGAAGAGAGATTTAAATACTTCTCCCTCTTTGATATGCCATCATATTTTTAGAGGTGAAAAGGGAACAATTGGTGGGTTTTGTTTTGTTTGTTTTTTACCACTGTGGCCCATCCAGTTCTCATGAATCTGATACCCTGTTATCACAGCATCAAGACTAAGGTAGGTGCTCTACAGGATCCAACAAACTGAGTTTCTGGATCCAAATATTGCTGGTATTTACAATAAGCCTGGCTGCCAGAAAGCCATGCTTTGGGTGAAATGTACTCCAGGCACAATGACTGAGTGAAGATCAGCTGCCACTGAGGTCATTAACTGTATGATCTTCTATCTTGAAGTAAAATTTCTTAGTAGATGGGACGAGATCTCATACTTTCCATGTATTCTCAACTGCACCTAGTAACGTGCTGGGCAAAGATATACACTCACAGAAATAGTCGGTGATGGGGCGGGAACTGAATCAAGAGGGAACCTGGTCATGGGGAGGCCATGCCTCACTCCACCCATCACCCAAAAGGCAGTCACCCCGATGATCCTCTGCAGCTGTCACCGAAGAGCAGATGCTTGTCCCCTGCCACTATTTGAAGAACTAACCACTCGGGCCTCTTTCTTTCTCTTGGTCACTAAGAGATTACATGTGGGCCTGAGTGCCACCTGGTTGATGATATCTGGAAAAAAATAGGTGTTTTTTTTTTGCCTCAAAGGAAGCACCAACCCATCACATGGCACAGTTTAACTCTAATAATACAACTTATAGAACCATTAACTTTTATAATTAGGTTAAACGTTATCCATACTAATAGATATTTTAAACGTTAGGCTTATTCTGACATCACTTAAGATACATTTTATTTTTAAACATAGGCATGAGGTAGAAGATAAGAACTCACAAAAGAAAGTCATCTTCAAAATACCAAACTCTATTCAATACAACTAGCCCCGAGAAAGAAGTAAGAAAAGTTACAGCCTAAGCTGGTAGACTGGCTACTGATAAACTATTACCCTTACCTGAAAAAAAAAAATCTTAATTTGAAATTGTCCATTTTTTCCCACCAATTTAAGGTATTATAGAAAAAGGGCGATACACATTCTGACATTCTGAAATATTTCTAAGGATCGCATATAACAGCTCCTCTTAATAACCATTTTTTACCATGTGGCTCTAAATCACCTCAATTGAGACACAGGTCCTTTCTACCTAAATAACTGATCAGATATCAATATGGAGGTTAAAAATGCTTTGAGCACAAGAAGCAAGATAAAAGGAATGATTCACATTTAAAATATTGTACTTTTCATAAAAACTAGCAGCACTTCATCCTACCAAGACATACAGATTTGGCTTCACTGACTGATCAGGAACCGAGGAAAATGGATATAGGTCCAAAACGGCTTCTTCACGAGGGAAATGTGAGGCTAGAAGGTTTCTTGAACAACGACTTCCCCATTAGGTGGTGTGGGAAACTACTGGAATGTCGATTTCAATGGCAGAGAGGCGGGAACGGGCTGAATAGGGCTGTGAGTACGTGTGCATACCGGGAGGGTGGGAGTACAGCGGCTGCCAGAAAGGAGAGGGCAAGGACTTGCATGCACAGTACCAAATAAATAGTAGCAGGGCCGTCATAAACAAGCCCCCAGCACTAGCCACAGTGACGTACACAGCATAGTCAAACGCAAAGACTGGCTCGAACTTCCTGTTCAGGTGGATGTTGTAAAAGATGACCCAGATGGACGGGGAGAGGCTCACAGTACCCGCCAGGAAAAACAGCAGCCCGGCCACCAGATGGCAGCCCGCACTATTGACCAGGCACTTAGCCAGCTTGATGTTGGGCACGGAGGACCTGAAGGCCGTGTTACACATTCCGATCAGGCAGAGCAGCAGGGCGCCCATCGCGATCAGGATGCTGAGTGGCAGGGCAAACTGGAGGACCCGCAGGTCCAGCTGGTCCACAGAGGAGTACCAGGCAGCGTCGTACATCAGGCAGTCATTGCCCCCGTCATAGCGGGCGCACTTCACCCACAGGCCTGTGTAGACGGTCAGGTTCTTCTCGTTTCTGTTGAACGTGATCAGTCGTAACTTCCTCCAGTTGGGAAGCAGTGTGCCTGCAAAGAGGCCCGCTACGGAGGCGATTCCACACAGGAAGGACAGCACGGTGGCCGCGTGGACATCCCGACAGCCCATGGCAGGCAGGCAGGTGTGTGCAGTACTGCCAGTCAGACTGGGGGGACACAGAAGAGAAGAGATCATGAGGGGACCCCGGGAGAGCAGAGCAGGAAGGGTGGGGCTGTCTGGAAACACACCAGGGACATGGAATCAGACAGAATTCTGTCCCTTGTCTCCATATGCAGTAGGAACGGGTATGAGCACACGTGCCATGACCGCAGAGCACAGGCGTACATGCACACCCCTGCTCATCAATGACTGCTCACACAGCAACCAGAGTCTTCACACATGAGCATTTTTCTATCCGGTGAATCAGACGAACAACCAACATAATTCCAAATTCACTTAACATCACATCTGAAATTCTCTCAGTTTTCAAAAATCACTCATTCGACACCCACGTTATCAAGCACTTAGGTGTGTCAGATACTCAAATATGCAGGGTCACAGCACCATCCACAAACACACCACCATCAACTCCAAACACAAATTCGGCCTCCGATGCTCACGCAGATGTAAAAGGAGACTAGCAAAAAGGCAAAGGTGTGAGGAGACAGGGCAGCGGAGTAGCTGAAGGCAGACGCTGAGCTAGACGGCTCGAATTCGAATCCCTGCTTCCTCAGTTACTAGCCAAGTGACCCAAGTGCCTTTTGATCAGCAACACTACTTCTGTGCGCCTCACTTTCCTCATCTGCAAGATGGGGAAAGTAACAGTGCCTAACTCACAGCTTTTCTAGGTATTCAATGAATTAATATGACATCAAGTGCTTAAAATTATACCTGGTGCCTTGGAAGTGCGATCTGAGTGTCAACTATTCTAAGCACTCAGTGATCAGCTCAGTGCTTGGCATCATGGAGCAGTTCAAAGAACATTTGTGGAGTAAACGTTAAATAAGAAAAAGCAGACGGCTCATTCCTATGTACTAGGCATACCAGAAAACACAAAATGTAAATAGACTCCTCTCCAATGAGTTAGTCAAAGCAAAAAGACAGAAAAAAGGTCCCTGACATTATTCTGCGTCATCACTTCCTCACTGATTCACTATGGCTGGCATGCTTTTCAGATTAAACTATTGGTTATTGGTTATAATACTGACATACTACTATTGGTTAGTCTACTATGACTGCTCATATAAGATGAATGTAAAGATTTCTGAAATGACAACCTATCTGCATTAATGCTAGCAAGACCCTTCATCTCAAATTAAAAGGCTGGACTCTTTATCTGTATATGACATATTATAAAAAAAAAAAAACCCAGTATATTATTCAGCTTTATTTCTTCAGGAGTTTGAAACTCACTCTCCAAACACCACTCAAATGTATTTTTTCTACTTTCTATCATGTCTCCTGCAAGGCAACAGAACAGACTGCTTTAATTTACTATATATTTAGTCCAATCACAAAAACTGGGAATAATTTTTAGTCAAGGCTGTGGTTTTTCCAGTAGTCATGTATGGATGTGAGAGTTGGACTGTGAAGAAAGCTGAGTGCTGAAGAATTGAAGCTTTTGAATTGTGGTATTGGAGAAGACTCTTGAGAGTCCCTTGGACTGCAAGGAGATCCAACCAGTCCATCCTAAAGGAGATCGGTCCTGGGTGTTCATTGGAAGGACTGATGCTGAGGCTGAAACTCCAATACTTTGACCACCTCATGTGAAGAGTTGACTTATTGGAAAAGACCCTGATGCTGGAGGGATTGGGGGCAGGAGGGGAAGGGGACGACAGAGGATGAGATGGCTGGATGGCATCACTGACTCGATGGACGTGAGTCTGAGTGAATTCCAGGAGTTGGTGATGGACAGGGAGGCCTGGCGTGCTGTGATTCATGGGGTCGCAAAGAGTCGGACACGACTGAGCGACTGAACTGAACTGAACATACTTATACACACACACATACGTAAGTGTACAATATAAAAAATCAGTTTAAGTGATTTTTATATTGTAAAATATAAAAGTGACCATTTTTTAAAATCCTCAAGAATAACTAGTTGTAAGTTTTTCTGTTCTTAGTTTACTATTTGTTTATCATGTTGTCTTCTGTCAATATAACTAAAAGTAGTAATTGTTTTAAAAAAAATGTTATGGATGAAAATACTTGGAGGAATTATGTTCATAATTTATTTTTTTTTCCTGCAAATTTTAAATGCCTGATTTTAGCAACCAACCAACCACCTGAGTCCTACGATGGAAACTGGTGCAGGTTTGAGGATGTTTACACTGGAAAACGCCACTAGTTTTGTCAGGCTCCAGAACCCAGCTTCCTGTTGGTTTCTGCTCATGTATCTTCTCCCCAGTATACTGACAGCAACTTGCACACAAGTCATTTTAGGAATATTTGAATAAATAAATACTAGGCTCTGACCCAAGACCACAGGAGCTTAAAAAGGTAGGCTCTTAATGATATAGAACTGGACAAGGAAGTAGCCATTACTAAGCAATCATTCATTCAGCAGGGATTTACTATTCAGCACACGCAGAACACTCTGTTAGGTCCTTGAGGCCATGAAGATCTGGACTTTGCCCCAATATGTTAACCATCAGACTGAGGGAAAGAATATGCTGTTTTATCAAAACTCAAAGTGCTGATAATGAAAAAGGCATCTGATTACTACATATTAAGTGATCATTGTTAGGTATCAACCAAATAAGATATGCTATGCTATGCTATGCTAAGTCGCTTCAGTCATGTCCGACTCTGTGTGACCCCATAGACGGCAGCCCACCAGGCTCCCCCGTCCCTGGGATTCTCCAGGAAAGAACACTGGAGTGGGCTGCCATTTCCTTCTCCAATGCATGAAAGTGAAAAGAGAAAATAAAGTCGCTCAGTCGTGTCCGACTCTTAGCGACCCCATGGACTGCAGCCCACCAGGCTCCTCCGTCCATGGGATTTTCCATACAAGTTCATAAAAATGAATAATTCAGGCTTAGAGAAAAACTGGGCAATGAAAAGAAAGAAGACTTAATCAACATTGTGAAGATGTAAAAAAAAAGTTTCCCTCAATTCCTTTCAAAGCTTCAGAAAGCCTTCATATCACCACTGCTAAGTCCTAACCCAATCACAATTCCTTCCTGTTTTCAGAGGCAGGGGACAAATACTTGGAGTATCAGTATAATTGAGTTTTTTTCATTCAAGCTCCCCTGTACCCCTGATTCCTACAAACGAAATGAGAAATAAGATCAGAATGAATTTTATTACTAATAAATTTCTGTAGTTCTTAGCCTATAGATTATCAAATGACACTAATAAACAGAGCCAGATCAATACTTAACATCTATTTCAGTTTTAAGTGTGTTCAAATTTATCAAACATCATATCAATCCAGATGTTGGATCAGTCCCCTGAATTGGCTTCTGCTCAATTATACTTGGCTCAGATCTCAGAAACTGACTAAGTCATATTTTTAGAGAGCCAACAAGTATACCTGGAGCAGTGGCTGCACGGCAAGCAGCGGAGAGGACCTACCCCACATCCAAGGTCAGGAGTGGCGGCTGCATTTTGCTGGCGTAGCCGTGAAGACATACCCCATGTCCAAAGTAAGAGAAAGCCCAGTAAGACGGTAGGCGCTGAGAGAGGGCATCAGAGGGCAGACAGACTGAAACCACAATCAGAGAAAACTAACCAACCTGATCACATGGACCACATCATGGATCACAGCCTGGTCTAACTCAATGAAACTAAGCCATGCGTGTAGGGCCACCCAAGACAGAGAGGTCATGGTGGAGAGGTCTGACAAAATGTGGTCCACTGGAGAGAATGGCAAACTACTTTAGTACTCTTGCCTTGAGAACCCCATGAACAGTATGAAAAGGCAGAAAGATAGGACACTGAAAGATGAATTCCCCAGGTCGGTAGGTGCCCAATATGCTACTGGAGATCAGTGGAGAAATAACTCCAGAAAGAAGGAAGAGATGGAGCCAAGGCAAAAACAACATCCAGTTGTGAATGGGACTGGTGATGGAAGCAAGGTCTGATGCTGTAAAGAGTACTATTGCATAGGAACCTGGAATGTTAGGTCCAATTGCATAGGAACCTGGAATGTTAGGTCCATGAATCAAGGCAAATTGGAAGTGGTCAAACAGGAGATGGCAAGAGTGAAGATCAACATTTTAGGAATCAGTGAACTAAAATGGACTGGAATAGGTGAATTTAACTCAGATGACCATTATATCTACTACTGTGGGCAAGAATGCCTTAGAAGAAATGGAGTAGCCATCATAGTCAACAAAAGAGTCCAAAATGCAGTATTTGGATGCAATCTCAAAAACAACAGAATGATCTCTGTTCGTTTCCAAGGCAAACCATTCAATATCATGGTAATCCAAGCCTATGCCCCTACCAGTAATGCTGAAGAAGCTGAAGTGAAATGCTTCTATGAAGACCTACAAGACCTTTTAGAACTAACACCCAAAAAAGATGTCCTTTTCATTATGGGGGACTGGAATACAAAAGTAGGGAGTCAAGAAACACCTGGAGAAACACGCAAATTTGGCCTTGGAATACGGAAGGAAGCAGGGCAAAGGCTAATAGAGTTTTCCCAAGAGAATGCACTGGTCATAGCAAACACCCTCTTCCAACAACACAAGAGAAGACTCTACACATGGACATCATCAGATGGCCAACACCGAAATCAGATTGATTATATTCTTTGCAGCCAAAGATGGAGAAGCTCTATACAGTCAGCAAAAACAAGACCAGGAGCTGACTGTGGCTCAGATCATGAACTCCTTATTGCCAAATTCAGACTTAAATTGAAGAAAGTAGGGAAAACCACTGGATCATTCAGGTATGACCTAAATCAAATCCTTTACGATTATAGAGTGGAAGTGAGAAATAGATTTAAGGGACTAGATCTGCCTGATGAACTATGGACAGAGGTTCAAGATATTGTACAGGAGACAGGGATCAAGACCATCCCCAAGAAAAAGAAATGTAAAATAGCAAAATGGTTTTCTGAGGAGGCCTTACAAATAGCTGTGAAAAGATAATCGAAAAGCAAAGGAGAAAAGGAAAGATATACCCATTAGAATGCAGAGTTCCAAAGAATAGCAAGGACAGATAAGAAAGCCTTCTTCAGGGATCAATGCAAAGAAATAGAGAAAACAATGGAATGGGAAGACCAGCGATTTCTTCGAGAAGATTAGAGATATCAAGGGAATATTTCATGCAAAGATGGGCTCACTGAAGGACAGAAATGGTATGGACCTAACAGAAGCAGAAGATATTAAGAAGAGGTGGCAAGAATACACAGAAGAACTGTACAAAAAAGATCTTCACGACTCAGATAATTACAATGGTGTGATCACTCACCTAGAACCAGACATCCTGGAATGTGAAGTCAAGTGGGCCTTAGAAAGCATCACTACGAACAAAGCTAGTGGAGGTGATGGAATTCCAGTTGAGCTATTTCCAATTCTAAAAGATGATGCTGTGAAAGTGCTGCACTCAATACGCCAACAAATTTGGACAACTCAGCAGTGGCCACAGGACTGGAAAAGGTGTTTTCATTCCAATCCCAAAGAAAGGCAATGCCAAAGAATGTTCAAACTACCACACAATTGCACTCATCTCACAGGCTAGCAAAGTAATTCTCAAAATTCTCCAAGCCAGGCTTCTGTGAACTTCCAGATGTTCAAGTTGGTTTTAGAAAAGGCAGAGGAACCAGAGATCAAATTGCCAACATCCGCTGGATCACCAAAAAAGCAAGAGAGTTCCAGAAAAACATCTATTTCTGCTTTATTGACTATGCCAGAGCCTTTGACTGTGTGGATCACAATAAACTGTGGAAAATTCTGAAAGAGATGGGAATACCAGACCACCTGACCTGCCTCTTGAGAAATCTGTATGCAAGTCAAGAAGCAACAGTTAGAACTGGACATGGAACAACAGACTGGTTCCAAATAGGAAAAGGAGTATGTCAAGGCTGTATATTGTCACCCTGCTTATTTAAGTTACATGCAGAGTACATCATGAGAAACACTGGGCTGTAGGAAGCACAAGCTGGAATCAAGATTGCCAGGAGAAATACCAATAACCTCAGATACGTAGATGATATCACTCTTATGGCAGAAAGTGAAGAAGAACTAATGAGCCTCTTGATGAAAGTGAAAGGGGAAAGTGAAAAAGTTGGCTTAAAACTCAACATTCAGAAAACTATGATCATGGCATCCGGTCCCATCACTTCATGAGAAATAGATGGGAAACAGTGGAAACAGTGGCTGACTTTACATTGGGGGCTCCAAAATCATTGCAGATGGTGACTGCAGCTGTGAAATTAAAAAGACATTTACTCCTTGGAAGGAAAGTTATGATCAACCTAGACAACACATTAAAAAGCAGAGATATTTTCTTTGCCAACAAAGGTCCATCTAGTCAAGGCTATGGTTTTTCCAGTGGTCATGTATAGATGTGAGAGTTGGACTATAAAGAAAACTGAGCACCAAAGAATTGATGCTTTTGAACTGTGGTGCTGGAGAAGACTCTTGAGAGTCCCTTGGACTGCAAGGACATCCAACCAGTCCATCCTAAAGGAGATCAGTACTGAATGTTCATTGGAAGGACTGATGTTGAAGCTGAAACTCCAATACTTTGGCCACCTGATGCGAAGATCTGACTCATTTTAAAAGACCCTGATGCTGGGAAAGATTGAATGCAGGAGGAGAAGGGGACGACAGAGGAAGAGATTGTTGGATGGCATCACTGACTCAATGGACATGAGATTGGGTAAACTATGGGAGTTGATGATGGATAGGGAGGCCTGGCATGGTGCAGTCCATGGGGTCGCAAAGAGTCGGACACGACTGAGCAACTGAACTGAACTGAACAAGTATATGGCATTTTTCAGATGGGAAATATTATGAACCTTAATTTAACTGAATTTCAATCTCGGTGCTGGAATTAATGTCCTCACTGTTTGTAAACTTCTTTGGCTGCTTTACATTTTATACCCTGCTCATAACTCTACATGTGTATGATTTGATACAAAGCATAGAGTCAGACGCGACTGAAGTGACTTAGCAGCAGCAACAGCACCAGTATATCCCATAGAGGGATAAAGTAACATCTTATAGGGACAGTGAGAGAAGGAATATGTTCAGTGATTTAAAACTGAAAGATACGCTGAGTCTTGGAGTTCTACCAATTAATTTGAAACCACGCATTATTTTTTCAATTGCAAATCTGATCATTTCACTACATTTTACCATTCAATAGCTTTCTATTGGGAGAAGGCAGTGGCACCCCACTCCAGTACTCTTGCCTAGAAAATCCCATGGACGGAGGAGCCTGGTGGGCTGCAGTCCATGGGGTCGCGAAGAGTCAGACACAAGTGAGCGACTTCATTTTCACTTTTCACTTTCATGCATTGGAGAAGGAAATGGCAGCCCACTCCAGTGTTCTTGCCTGGAGAATCCCAGGGTCGGGGAGCCTGGTGGGCTGCCATCTATGGGGTGGCACAGAGTCGGACACGACTGAAGCAACTTAGCAGCAGTAGCAGCTTTCTACTGAATAGTTTCCTCAGAATAAAGTTTCCAAAGTTTCATATCTTTCCCATAATTTCCAAAGTTTTACTTCCCACCATCTGGTTCCTGCCAGATTCTTAGTCTCCTTACTGAGTCAGTTTTCTACCTTACATATTAGTCTATATAGACATAATGCTTTTCTTTTAACTTTTCAAATTATGTTTTTCAATGTGGGCTTTTTCTCATGCTGTGTTTCCTCCTAGAACTTTCTTAATCCCATCCTATTCTTTGCTTAGCTGACATGTACTTACCTTTCTAGTTTCCAGGGAGGCTGGACCTAAACCTCCCCTCTTCTCTCCAACCCTTCCCCTTCCCCCTTCCCTAGTTACACGCCCTGGTTGCACCTTTGTAATTTTTCTTTGATAGCAGTGAATTTGCTTATATTCTCTGTTCAGTGTTTATCCGTCTTACCAGACTGTAAATTCCAGGAGGACAAAGAGCCTTCTGTTTTATTCACTGTGTCCAACACTGACACACAGAAGGCACTCAATTATTTGTTTAATGAATGAACAAAAAAACAAATGGAAGGTTCATATGAGTATGGTGAGGACACAGAGAGTTATCAATTTGCTCCAGGATCAGTTCCACTCATTACATTCTTTCATACTCTGTGTTCTGAAGCCTCCAAACTGCTTCTAGAATGTGCCCCTGCTTTCCACTGTTTACTGGCCAAAGTCTCTCTCATTTTTAAAAATGAAGTTCATTTTCTTCCCCCAGAAATTTCCTAAGAAAGATGAAGCCATTCCCAGGTTATTTATATGCAGCCTCTGCTTCTAGAAACACGTATCTAAGTTTAGCAACACTGGTTAATTCCCACCGTGGTTAGATAATTATGACAGTTGATTCTCGTGTTTTCAACTTAATAGGTATGTTACATACAGGATGTGCCTTTAAGAATACTGGTTCATATATTGAATTAATGTTTGCTTATCAAAGTTAAGCAATTTTTTATACTTGTATTTCTATTTCCTTTTTAAAATATTTTTCCCAACTGAGGAAAAGAAATAAACATCTTTTTGCCATATGAAAGCCTCTTATTAGCGACTGCAGCAGATGTGCAAGGCTAAGAATACACTTTAACAATCTGAGGAGCACCCACGAACACTAGCTGGGTGACAGGTCTTGAGCTGAGTTGTATATACAGATGTGTGGGTTTGCTGTTTCCATCTGGGAGGCAGCATGGTATTGTAGCCCAGGCGACCCAAGACTCAAACGCCAGTCACAAACCACCATTTGCAAACCGGCCAAGTCCTATGCCCTCTGCATTTCAAATTTCTCAAATGTCCCCCAAGATAGTTGTGAGATCATAAATAGTAAAACCCTTCGTAAAACAGAATAGGGTGGGAAATTTAAGTCTGTGACCATTACTGGTAGGTTTATTGGAGAGCATTCTCTTTGAGAATAGCTACTGACCAAATCAGATAAGGCCTCTGTTCGAAACACCCACTTCACATCTGACTGTTCCACAATGACGTGCAGAGGAGATGGTACACAATTAAAGGTTATCAAAGATATTTCAAATAAAAATATTTTTCAAAAGAATATCTTTCCTGTAGGTCTGAATGAGTTCAAAGAAGTTTGAAGCAGGAATAATGTCGAAAAGCTTTAAGAATTCTCAGATCCATTACTGTATTTTTTTCAGAGACAATTCTAAGGAATAGCTACATGAGAACACATCTGTAATAGCAGCTACATTAATCCTCGGTAGTAACACTAGCAGTCCCTTCTACCTTAGAAGGTACTGTCTCCCTCAGAAGGGTTTTCTTAGAAGATATAGATCATCAACATAGCACTTGGAATGGAGATCTATCCTGTAACTTTATTTTGTTAAGAGAAAAAAGTGTCATATATATGGAAGTAAAAGGAAGAAATAAAATCAGGGCATGTACTTACTCTTTGAGGTACTTGATAGTTCCAAAACAACTTTAATCAACTTAGAAGAAATGTATGCACATCTGAACACAGTCAAGATGGCCTGGACCTAAAGAACAGGAAAAGCACTCCAAATTAATATAGTACTTCTTCAAAAACTCAATTTGAATTCATATGGAGCTAGGAAAAATAATTACCAATCATCTAAAACCAAAGAAATCTTAAGCCAAAAAAAGGTGGGCAGTAAGTTAAAAAAAAAAAAAAAAAGGTAGTTTATTCTTAAATTCACACAATATCTATTTGTGGGCTACAGAAGAAAAAATTAACTCTCATTTTGTGACTTAAGAAGATAGGAAAAACAAGGATGAAAATCACTTCACTGTTTTGGAAATCTTTTCATAACTACAGTGAAAGAATAAGGAGGGCTGATGAAGCACTATGTAATTAGTTGTCTTGGCATAAAACACATTCCTGAGGTTTCTTTTATTCCTTTTAAAAGGATACTGACAACAAAACTAGTCAAAGTTGCTTGGTTTTACCATGCCCCCTAAAACTTGCAACTAGAATTTCTCTTCAGTTTATAGTTCCACCAACAGCTCAACCCACCATTCAAATTTTTTCATATGTCTTTCTTAAGCATCAACAACTTCCTCTTCAAACACTAATTACCTCAAGTAGAAGGATGAGAAGGAAAACTTGTAACGCCTAAGAACTTCCTGGTTCAAGGTGTGTCTATATACATATATACTGCTAGCCCTACAATGATCATAAAGTAGAATGATGTTCCCAACAGTCTGCAAGAAAGGGATTTCAGCCAGATTTTTTTTTTTTTTTTTTCTTTTCTAAATGTATGTCTGGTTGGTTTCAATCACAGTTGCTTACTTACTTACTGATAAGTGTCACAATATAAACACACAATAGGATCTCTGAGCAATCCTTTTAAAGTCAGGTCACCAAGTCTGGCCTTCTAACGTCACGACTGGCCCCTTGCAAAGCCTGTAACACAGAACTTGGGCTTCAGAGAAAAGCAAAGTGGGCTTCCAGAGAAGCCCGCCTCCCCACTACCCTCTCTGCACTCCCTTTGAGCTGTGTCCTCAGGAGCATCAGAGTTGGTAGAAAGACAGAGGAGGTTGAAAAAAGAGACAGAGAGAGAGAGAGAGAGAGCTTTCCTGGTTAGAGCCAGTGGAAAGAGACCGCAGCAGTGACTGTACGCTCTCAGAATAAGCTTATCCCTGCACCACTAGGTGGGTTTGAATAGAGAGCAGGTCATCATTACACAACCAGCATGAGCCAGTGATTCAAAAATAGCAACCTGCACCTCCACAGCACACACCTGGCCAGCCAGGCCCCTAGCCCTGGCCAGACACGTCGACATTTTCATACTTCTGGGTCCAAAGTAATTTTGAGAGCTTCATCAAACACCTCCTCATTCAGCATTCACGTCCCCAAAGGTGGTCAGCACGTTCCAATGCTGAGTGACTCTCCTCGTTTAAGCAATCTTACAAAAATCCTCAACTACTTATGCAAAAGACCCAGAAACCAGAACATTCTTGCCCACACCTACCTGTTTCTCACATCCAGGGCATTTTCACTCGCCCACACTGAGGAGCCTCTCGGAGCGTCTTCCTCTCGGCGTCCCAGGAAGTGCGTTCCCAGAGAGCCGCTCCAAAGGCTTCTGGGACTCGTAGTCAGGTTCCCTAAACAGGAATGCCCTGGATGACTGGCAGACTACAATTCCCAAAATCCACTGAGCTGGCAGTCCCAGGCAATATCCTGCGACCACCTCCCGCCTTTCTGCTCTGTTTCCCACCTCCCCCATTCTTTTAACACCTTAACTTACGTTTAGATTTGGGTTATAGGTCTACAAAACAGTTAGAGGAAACAGAGCCAAAAATAATTTTGAGTTGGGTACCCAAATAAATATTTCCCACTAAGTAATTTATTTACCACTTTTTATTTACCCCGCCCCACTGGGGGGCTGGGGGTAGTCAGAGTGTTATTTGCTTTTAAACTTTTTATTTTGGCAATATGTGAACCGTGAACTTCCTGATGTTCAAGCTGGTTTTAGAAAAGGCAGAGGAACCAGAGATCAAATTGCCAACATCCGCTGGATCGTGGAAAAAGCAAGAGAGTTCCAGAAAAACATCTATTTCTGCTGTATTGACTATGCCAAAGCCTTTGACTGTGTGGATCACAATAAACTGTGGGAAATTCTGAAAGAGATGGGAATACCAGACCACCTGATCTGCCTCTTGAGAAATTTGTATGCAGGTCAGGAAGCAACAGTTAGAACTGGACATGGAACAACAGACTGGTTCCAAATAGGAAAAGGAGTATGTCAAGGCTGTATATTGTCACCCTGTTTATTTAACTTATATGCAGAGTACATCATGAGAAACGCTGGACTAGAAGAAACACAAGCTGGAATCAAGATTGCCAGGAGAAATATCAATAACCTCAGATATGCAGATGACACCACCCTTATGGCAGAAAGTGAAGAGGAACTCAAAAGCCTCTTGATGAAAGTGAAAGTGGAGAGTGAAAAAGTTGGCTTAAAGCTCAACATTCAGAAAACAAAGATCATGGCATCCGGTCCCATCACTTCATGGGAAATAGATGGGGAAACAGTGGAAACAGTGTCAGACTTTATTTTTCTGGGCTCCAAAATCACTGCAGATGGTGACTGCAGCCATGAAATTAAAAGACACTTACTCCTTGGAAGGAAAGTTATGACCAACCTAGAGAGCATATTCAAAAGCAGAGACATTACTTTGCTAACAAAGGTTCGTCTAGTCAAGGCTATGGTTTTTCCTGTGGTCATGTATGGATGTGAGAGTTGGACTGTGAAGAAGGCTGAGCACCGAAGAATTGATGCTTTTGAACTGTGGTGCTGGAGAAGACTCTTGAGAGTCCCTTGGACTGCAAGGACATCCAACCAGTCCATTCTAAAGGAGATCAGTCCTGGGATTTCTTTGGAAGGAATGATGCTAAAGCTGAAACTCTAGTACTTTGGCCACCTCATGTGAAGAGTTGACTCATTGGAAAAGACTCTGATGCTGGGAGGGATTGGGGGCAAGAGGAGAAGGGGACGACAGAGGATGAGATGGCTGGATGGCATCACTGACTCGATGGACATGAGTCTGAGTGAACTCTGGGAGTTGGTGATGGACAGGGAGGCCTGGCGTGCTGCAATTCATGGGGTCGCAAAGAGTCGGACACGACTGACCGAGTGATCTGATCTGATCTGATAGCCCATTATTGGGCTTCCCTGGTAGCTGAGATGGTAAAGAATCCACCTGTAACGCAGGAGTCTTGGGTGCAATCCCTGGGCTGGGAAGATCCCCTGGAGAAGAGAATGGCAACCCACTCCAGTATTCTTGCATGGGAAATCCCATGGACAGAGGATCCTGGCAGGTGGGCCAGGAGTCTACGGGGTCACTGAGAGTCCCACTGGACTGAGCACTAACACTTTCACGTTCATGGCCCATTAACAATGCTGTGATAGTTTCAGGTGAACAGCAAGGGACTCAGCCACACATATATGCCGATCCATTCACCCCAAACTCCCCTCCCATCCAGGCTGCCACATAACATTGAGCAGAGTTCCATGTATTGTAGAGTAGGTTCTTGTTGATTATTCATTTTCATTATAGCAGGGTGTACATGTCCATCCCAAGTATATTATTTTTTCCCCACCTGCTGTTTCTGAAGTAAATTTACTTCAAAACAATGGGTATGCATTGAGGCATATTTGGGGGTGACCTGCCCAGGACAGATGTTGAAGTGTCATGATCACACACATAAATGCAGATAGAGTAAGTGTGGCAAATGTTGGTAACTGTTAAATCTAGAGAGAGTTATGTATGCGGGTGTTCATTATACTATTAAAATTCTCTGTACTTTTGAAATTTTTCAAAATAAAAAGTTTGAGAAAAAGCATCGTAGTTGTAAATAAAAGTAAAGGATGGCATCCATTCCTATCCCACTTTGCCGCTGTATGACCTTGGGCAAAGTAAGGAACCTGTTTGTACCTCAGAATCTCATCTGTAATAATTATTTATATAAAAAACTGCAGTGAGGATTAAATGAGTTGCTATAACACAGAAAAGTTTGCAATAGTGTCTAACACACAATAAGGACTGTACGTGTTTGCAATTACCGTTTTTCTGTTGCTTTAGTAACAACGGGACTATTTACTAGTTATGGAAAAAGCCACTATCTGTGCATCGCTACCACTTTCTCATCTGCCACACTGCTTCAGAGAATGCAAGATAATTAAAAACCAGAAGCGATCTGACCCCAAAGCCAGGCCAAGAGATGTGGCAGTGAGAAAGAGGGCAGCATTAGATAGTAAAGAAACTCTGGGAACAGAAAGTGTCTGGGCTGCAGGCCAGCTCTGGTAATAGCAGACAGGCAAGAACAATACGACACAGGATTCTTTGCTCTGAACTTCAGTTCTCTAATGTAGAAAATGGAACTGAATCAGATAACTGTGTACAAAAATCATTATATATATATTTTTTCCCAATCATTGATGATTAGTTAAATCTGGTTAGCAGACTTTCAGAGAAGGCAATGGCAACCCACTCCAGTACTCTTGCCTGGAAAATCCCATGGACGGAGGAGCCTGGTAGGCTGCAGTCTATGGGGTCTCTAAGAGTCCGACACGACTGAGCGACTTCACTTTCACTTTTCACTTTCATGCATTGGAGAAGGAAATGGCAACCCACTCCAGTGTTCTTGCCTGGAGAATCCCAGGGACGGGGGAGCCTGGTGGGCTGCCATCTATGGGGTCGCACATAGTCGGACACGACTGAAGTGACTTAGCAGCAGCAGCAGCAGACTTTAGCTGGGATGTATATGTAGCTGATAACAGTTTTTTTTAAAGCTACAAACAGAAGGGGAGACAACTCTGTTTCTAGACTTCTTAATCAAGTGCTGGTCTATGGTTAGCTTGCCTTCGGTACAGAAAAGATGAAATACTTACATGCCCGAGTGTTACGGGAACCACACTGACTAGGCTCTGTAGTGAATGTTTGCAAAAGTTATTTTACGACAGGAGGTCCTGGTAAGGAATACAGAACCAATAAGCCACCACCAACCAGAAGAATTAGGGAAAGAATGAAAGGAGATGCCACATGTCCTACCACCTCCCAGAACCCTCCTTGCTGAAATCCTTGGCTGAGCAATGCATGTAGCACAGGAAGGACCCTGAGTCAGAATCAGTGGGCAGAGACAGCCCAGAAACTCGTCCCATCACCCACTGTAAAACCCAAGACTGGGAGCCATGTGGCAGAGCAGTTCCTCTGGGTTCCCTTGCCCTGCCACTCTCCGCCCCAGCACCCCTTTCCAATAA